>NC_081418.1:99035224-99206325 GCF_949786415.1 Peromyscus eremicus | reverse complement strand
CCATCCTTCACCTGCAGCTCTCCTGTGGAGGCTGTTCACCTTTGGAAAGATGGTCCCCCAAACTAGCCACTCAGCAACATTCCAGGAGCACCAATTCTAGGGACAGTGGTCGGGGCAAGCCTGGCTTTTAGGTCAAAGCTAAAGTGAGGAATGCCCACCTGACCCACTGCCCTCTCAGGCAGAGTAAGAACTCAAAGTAAGAAATCCAGATACATCTTAGGACAGAGCGCCTTCCGAATTCTCACTGTGTGATTTTGAGATACCATACACACTCGACTTCCTTGGCCATCCACAATCTGAATGCAATGGTGCCAATCAGTTATGTCTTCTTTTAGAAGACCACAGTAAAAGAAAAGTACTAGAAGTATTGATGAATCACATCTCACACCACCTCAACCCAGGATCTTGGCAAACAAAACACGCTGCAGACTACAGCGCTCTGAGCGCACGGAATGAGAGAAGCCGGCACACAGCCCAAGTAAGTGCGGGGCTGTCTTCTCCCAGAAAGCACTAAGCAGGAGTAGCAGCGATTGCAATACCAAAGAGACACAGAGAAATAACAGAAAACACACGGGGATGGTAAAGGAGGAAGACACAACAATGTAGCCACCCCAGGAAGGAAACCAGAAAACACGATTTCGGTGATAAATTACAAAGCACAATACAAGTGGTATTCCTGCCAATATAGCATGGTATAAAACCTTAATGTGTCTATATACGCTCTTCAAAAAATAAGTTCTCTCTTGAAGGGACAGGGAAGAAGGCAAGAGGGAAAAAGTCCACAAAACTCATCGTCAAGTCCCCAAGATATTGCTAGAAGGTTTTGAGTATCATATGCCATTTCCTGTGGTCTTAGACCCCAAATGCCCTTGGCCACATCAAAGATGGGGAGAAAGGCCACAGGAAACTCAGGGAAACCTTGGCTTCTTTTGAACACAGCAAGGGGTAGATGAAAAAAACCACTACTTTGAAACCAAACAATAAAACTATCCCAGCAGCCACTGCAGGGTTGGGCCTGCCCACCTCACCCATCCCTGCTGGAGTCACCCAGCCTTGGGTCAAGAGGGAGAATCTAGGTCCTGTTGAGACCCTGGTGACCTTGCTAAGGAGCAGCAGGTCTCCGAGGTCAGAGGCAGCAGGCAGCTGCTACTGAGTTCAAGATACCTGGTCAGCGAAAGGAAACCCAAATCAACGGTGCTGGGTGCTGGGCGTGCACCCAAAGCCAGTCCCGGGTTTTCCAGGCCGGTGCAAATGTTTCCTTGAGGAATGAAGGAAGTCACAGGCTGAGCCCTGATTCCCCACCTGCATCATGACAGTGAGTGAAGCTTAGGTTTCAAAAGGAACTTCCACATAAAAACATGCACGTGCCCTCACTGACACATTTCTGTTTGTGCATATTGTCAAAGTCTTAACGGCTAGGGTTCACACCTTTGTCGTCCCCCCCCCCCCCCAACCTAATAGGTTTTTCCTTTTGCTTAAGAAAACAAAAGCCACTCTCAAGTCTGGCTCTCCGCGGACATGCTGGTGATGAGTGAAGGGGCGGGATTAGCTGCCCTGGGCTAAGCCTGCCGGCCCCCAAAGCTACAGTTTTGGTCAGAGAAAAGCCTGCCTGCCACACTGACTCAGTCTACCTCCGGCTTCCAAAGCCAGGCCTGACCTGGGCAGTTAGCCTGTCCCAAGTGTTTTAAAACCACAGAGATCTACCACACACAGATGCAGGGACCAGCGGACAGGGCAAAGGTCAAACGATACTGCTTTATGTTGAGACAGTACACTTCATACTTCAACCGGAAAAAAAGAAGAGCAAAAAGGAAAAAAAGCAGTTTAACTCAAAAGCAAAACAAGGAAAGCAGAAAATAAAGGCATCTCTCAGACACCTTCTGAGTGAAATGAACATGTGCACAGGTTTTGTCCCCTCCCCGCCCTGTGCAGCCCACAAGCGTCTCCCTCGGTCTTGACTTTCGGATGGATGGCTTGCATGCAGTGAGCAGACACAATGCCCTCAGGGTCTAGCACGTGGGGACTGGAGGGGACCTCAAGGCACAGCTGTGTCTTTTAGACAAAGGACAGACCTGGCCAGGTCCTTGAACACCATCACTCACTCAGACTCTGGAAGGGACTTTATAAATGCAAACGATCCAAGCTGGGTTTCTGTGCTAATTTGCAGCTGGTATTTGGGAAACACTCCAAAGGGGGTGGGGGTGGGGCACAAAAACAGGACTTCAGGATCATTAAGGAAGCCATGACTTCCCCAGACCACAGAGTGACCTTGTGTGGTCAGGACTGCTCTCTCTGCCAGAGTCTGTTTGGATCTGGGGAGAGGTGTGTGACTGTGCAGCTGCCTGCTGCCAAGTGAGCCATGGAGCCTTTAGGTGGCACCTGTGGATCTCAGGAATGTTCCATTACTCCGTGACACAGACTTGGCTCTGAGCAGGGCACAGATTTTACAAATGGTTCAGACTCAATGAAAAAGATTCACCAAAGGCTGAAAACATCCAGACCTCAAAATACAAATGCAAAAATATTCAGGGGAATGAACTAATTTGTAGACAGCTACATACAAAGTTTCTAGAACATCTATAAAAGCAGTCATAAGAATTTATATTCCATTACATTAGTTTATATAAAATGAATAAATAGTATTTATAGGTTTTGTGTGTCTTATGTACATACACATGTGCTCTGGTTTAGCTTAAATAAAAATGCCACAAGGGGGAAAAAAATCATCCTTTTAAGCCATCACCCAGAAGTCTCCAGAAGGAAGCTTCCAGATGTGTCCAAAAATAACTCAGCAGGAGGTTTTGGTGACATGGGGACCCTCCTGTTCACTTGCCACAGAGAAGAAATGTGGCCTCTTTCTCTCAGAGACAGTGGCCACTAGCTCAGCCAGTGCCAAACTCAGTTATTGCTGGGAGTCCAACGGGAAAACAGGTTGGAGTGGCCGGGAACAAAGAAGCGTATCACTTTTGTTGTGTGGACAATGGAGATCTCATCTATCTCTGAGGTAGGACAATGTTCCAGAGACAAGTAGCATCAACAAACTTGGGGCGCGGGGGTGCCTTGAGACATAGCACACAGCCAGGCCCCCAGAACAGCACGCAGGGGGCACACTGTTCTCCTGAGCTGCCGAGCGCCCGCTCTTAAGCGGGGACACTGAGGCACCGCGGCTGGGCCGCAGCAGGGCTTGCTGGAGGTATTCCTGGCTTCTCAGTGCTCTTCAGTTTTGCTTTCAAAGCTTCCTTTGGGATTTCTGAGACTGAGTTCCCTTTGAGAAGTTTGTTTGCTTCAGTTTCCTATGTGCCAGACAAAGCTTGAACTTCTCTCCTGGGCGAGTACCATCATGAGCCAGAAAACTAAGAAGGGCCTGGCCAGCTGCAGGACAGTGCACAGGGGCCGCTGAGAGGTGACACTTGCTTAGGGCTGAGGGTTCTTGGGCTCTTCAAATGGACTGGAATGTACGGTCTCTCAGCGTTGACGTGGAGGGACAGAGAAGCTACCGACGGAACGCACTCAGAACCGCAACCCTACGAGCTTTCTGCAAAACGGACAGCTGATTTTGGTCAAGGTGGTACGTGAGGTTGGCGTGCAAGGGCATCTGGGCAGGTTTGGTACACTACCTAATCAGGTGTGGTGGAGAGGGCCTGCGGGCCCTCTCCTATAGCCCAAGACCTGCCTTGTGCCCATCCTGGAGCTTGGCTCTCTTGACGCTGGCACTGGAATAGCCCTCATCACTGCCCAGGCTCTGCATGCTGCCTCGCTCGTCTGAGTCACTCACGCTGCTGCTCCAGCCCAGGTCCCCAGTGAGGTAGTCTGTGCTCTCCACATCTACATCCACGTCCACGTCCACATCCACATCCAGCTCTTCTGCAGGGGATGAGACACATGGGTGAGGACCTGCTGCAGAGCCAGCCCTCGGTACACCTGAGTTTCCCATACCCCTTCATGGGCTACAGCAGTCCTGCTGCTCCGCTCCTGAAGGCCTGAGCCCTAGCTTTTTAAAGTTTTATTGCATTTTTATTTAGTGTGTGCATGTGCGCACCGTGGAGGTTAGAGAACAGCTTTCGGGAGCTGGTTCTCTCCTCCCACCATTAGCCCGGTTTCAAACTCAAGCAGAGTGGCAGGTCCATATACCCACAGAGCCACCCCGACAGCCCCTGTGAGTCCCGTCTTATCTGTTCCGGGGCTGGCTCTGTTGCCTGAAGCCCCTCTGGCAGGTGGGGCTCACCTCTGTCTGAGTCAGAGCGCTCTGAGGAGACGACAGAGCCCACGCTGTCCATCCGAGGCCTCTCAGCGCCCAGTTTCTCCAGCCGCCGCTTCAGGTGCCGCTGTTCTCGCTGAAGCTGGTCTATTTGGTGGACAGCTTTTCTGTCACAATCCTCAAGTTTCTGCAAGTCAAAGGGTGTTGGTGGAGTCCATGGGGCGTGTTGAACACCAGCAAAGACCCTGTACCTGCCCTGCCAGCAGGGGAACGTGCTGTATATGCCCAGGAGACAGGCGGTGTGCTCCTTGTCCGGCTTCTCTCCTAGACGGGGAGCTGGCTGGCCAGTTACTGTGGGCTTTGTCTAACTCCAGCATGCACTGTGGGGCTGGCTTCTCACAGAGATGCAGGGAGAGTTCAACAGTTTGAATCTTACGCCCCTTACCCTTGGTAACCCAAAATACTACAGCCTCCTGACCTGGTCTCCATATCTCCAGTAACCCTCTGGACACCTCTCAGAACCGGAAAGCCACGTAGCATGTGAGCTATGAAACACTATTTAAAAGGACGTTTATCCCAGCGCAGTCCCAATTACAAAGCAAGTTCTCACGTCATGCCAAACCCCAAACCCCAATTAACTTCTATTGCTAGCGGGAAATCAGGGCCCTTTTAAAGTCCTGACTCTGAATTGTCCAACAGAAGCATCTAGAAGTACGATTCTGCAGCTGACTTATTCTTACAAATCTGCCCCCAGCTCCTTATATTCTGCAGATAATTAATCAGAGTGTTTAATTGTGGCTGTTTTGAATCCAACTGAGGCTCTCTCCCAGAGCTGTCCTGTTTGCAGGCTGCTAACCGTTAATAAGCTGGTATTTGTCTAACCAAGCTATGGCCAAACGGTGATGCTGACTACGGCTCAGTAGTGCACACAGTCAGCACAGACAGACATCAGGAGGTGCTCAGGACGCACGGACGTACAAAGACCTGGTTCTCTTGTGGAGCAACAGTACAGTTCTAGAGACACCCAGCCACCACACAGGACACTGACAAATGGGCACCACGTCCATCAGTGAGTCAGGGGCCCCATGACAGGAAAGAGTCAGCAAAGGCCTCGAGCACTGGGGGCCCTGTGCAGAGATCCGCAGCATGAGGGGAGGCTAGCCATGGAGAAGAGGGGACAAGGGACTGCAGAGGGAAAGGCAGCTATGGTGGCTCTGGTTCCAGAACACGACAAGCCCAGGAACGGAGGAGGCTGCAGTGGGCTGCTGCAGGGACAGGAGACCCGCTGACAGCTCGTCAGAGCCCCTGAGGCATGTAGAATAACGTGTGCGGCTGAGCTACAGCAGCTTTGCTTCTCAGGGTGCAACAGATGTGGGGGGGGGGGGTTCAGAGCATGTACGAGACCATGGGGTCTCTTTCAGTTGACAGTGGTGGACACAAACGGGCACAGGTCAAGCCGTGAAACACTGAGGTCCTGGGGATGGTGGGGATACGGGTGGCTCAAGGCATCAGGGCCTGAATTTCTGACTGGACCCTTTAACCAGGTTTTGGATGTTGGGGAGGTAGGTGGGGTGGGAGGAACCCAGAGACCATTGTGGAGACACACCCCTGTTTGTCCCTCACAGCAGGCCTGAGGAGGCAGAGCAGCAGGCCAAGGCACCTACCTTTATGTGCAATTTGGCTTTCGTCAGCAAACTCAGTGTGGTGTGTCGGCTTGACTCAGGGCCGAGCGGCACCAAGCCCTTCAGCTTCTCTAGGCACAAGCGGAGATGAGCACGCCTGTGAAAACAGAACCATGCAGCACTTGAGACCCCTACATGGGTTCTGGAGTGTAGGACTGCCAGACCCGGCAAAGCCTGGCGACAGCAACACTGACAGGCCAGGCACCTGCACTGAAGCCCAGTGAGAAGCAGAACTTGGAGCTTCTAGGCTGATTCCATGTGTAATTCCGGGGCGTGGGGGTAGAAATCTGCTCGTATCAGGCACTTTTATCAGCTTCTCCTGAATCAGAAGATGACATGCCCAGGGGAAAGTCCTCATCCTGTGCTTCTCTTTCAAAATTATTGGATCTAATCATTGCTGTGCACAGAATTTTTATGTTTTTTTTTTTTTTTTTTTTTTTTTTTTTCGAGACAGGGTTTCTCTGTGTAGCTTTGCGCCTTTCCTGGAACTCACTTAGTAGCCCAGGCTGGCCTCGAACTCACAGAGATCCTCCTGCCTCTGCCTCCCGAGTGCTGGGATTAAAGGCGTGCGCCACCACCGCCCGGCGAATTTTTATGTTTGTAGTTATTTACTGAGGCTTTTTTTTTTTTTTTAATATAATAGCAAGGATTTTGGAAGCAATCCAGACAACCACTGTTGGGAATTAGTTAAATAAGTTACAGTATATTTACATAGGGAAGACCATGCAGCTATGAACAAGACTAAGCCTGTGCTCGATGGCAGCGACCTGAGCCAACTGAGTCCGCTGTCTGCACATTCACGTGCTTGTGTGTACGTGAGCCTGCAACAGTTCTCACCAACAGTGGCCCTGGCCGGGCAGAGAGGAGGCAGACGTGGGCACATAGGGAAGGAGGGAAGGACGTTTTTACTGGAAAAGTTGTGGTGTGACTGGTTTTGTTGACTGTGCAAATCAACTGTTATTCCAAGAGTTAAATACATTTTGTTCTACATACGGGACAGGTATATCACAGGTAACGCTGACAAATGTGTGGCTGAGAGAACCACTCCTCCATCTCCAGTGTGCTGGACAAAGGCTGATGTGGAGGGACCACGGCCACACACAAACCCTGTGCCACAGCATGGCCAGAAGAAGTACAGGAGCCCCCACAATTCTGGATGTTTATGGTTTATTGAAACCTTGGTTTGGACTCCACTCTAGAACGGAACAGATTCTATGGTTATGAGAAATGGCCAACTTCCAGGTGTCTGTGTAGGCCTAACACCTCCTTAAAGCCTCTCTGAGCCATCCCAGCCAGCCCACAGGGAATCCTTATTTCTGGGGTTCTCCATGTGGTCTGGTGTCTGTCTCTCAAGCTTCACTCCTTGGGAAGCCCAGCTGAGGCTCACTCACTGACATTGACACTGACATGCACTGATGACTGCGTCAGCCCTTCAAGCAGTGGACTTTAAGCTTCTCGAAGACAGAGTTCAACTCATCACATCTACACAGAGCTTGGTCCTGGGCAATGCCCATTCCCACACTGCCAGCTAGACAGAATGCCTCCAGCTGGTGGGGAACAGTGCAGTCAGTGACTCCTGAGGCAGCCCTGGGAAATGTGGCTTGGACCTCGTTCTGAGACCCCTGCCCCACCTGGATCATGGCGCGCTGAGGGCCTCTGAGCTCAAGGAGCACAAGCAGGCTGGCCGATGGAAAGGCCTGGATGCTGGCTGTGAAGTCCTGCCCTAGGGAAGAGCCCGCAGCAAAGGCTCAACAGCATTAGCTAGATGCTGGGAGTGGGGGAGCAGAAGCTGTGTGTACAGTACAGATGGGGGAAAACATTCCACCACAGATCATGCCATTAGAAATACTGTATGAGCAGAAGCAAGATACAATGTACATATATGAAAATGCCACAATGAAACATTTACCCGCACACTAGAAAATTAATACTAAAGAAACCCCATGAAGGCTGGAGACAGATTAGTGGTTAAGAACACTGCTGCTCTTCCAGAGGACCTGGATTTGCACCCACACTGGGCAACTTACAACCAGTGGAAGATCTGATGCCTCCAGTCTCCACAGGCACCTGCACTCACGGTGCACACCCATACACAGGCACACATTTTTGTTTGTTTGTGTTACACAGAGACAGGGTTTCTCTGTGTAGCCCTGGCTGTCCTCAAACTCAGAGATTTGCCTACCTCTGCCTCCTGAGTACTAGGATTAAAGGCGTGCATCACCACCACCCAGCTTGGAACATAATTTTTAAAAAATCTAAAAAAGGAGAAACTATGAAAAAATACCACTAGTGACTACATGTGACACGACTCATTTACACTAACTTAACTCTCACTGTAAGGCCTGCAGACTAATTATATTTAGAAGTTCACCAGCTTGCTTGCTATCTGCAAAGACTGAAGGGGACAAGTCTGTCCCACTGTCCTCCTGGGACACACACAGTGCAGTCACACACAGACACAGACTGGCAGTGTACAGATCCGTCCCTGTCCCCGGGTCATCTTACTGCCCCATTAGATGGTCTTCTGTTACCAGAGTGGCCTTTAGCTCCTGTCCCGGCAGGGGAAGGTAGTACCAAACACTAGCTCCTCCTGCCCCCTCAGCCTGCTGCTGCTAACAGAGCCACATTGCCTTGAACCCGGGTAACGAACTTGGGCAGCTTCCTGCTGGCTCTGCAGGAGAGGGCTGCAATTAGCACATGTAGACAAAAGGCTTGGGTCTACAGCGGTGTGAGAAGCATGCTTTCACCCGCACTACACGGCACTGCACGGCACGCCACGGCACTGCACTGTATTGCACTGCAATCAGGGTGCTTACAGTCAGGAGTGGCTCGTAAGCAGCAGTCCACACAGATGGTCCACAGTCCTCTAGGCTGCAGAGTCCCCCAGGCCCTATTTTTTTACCATTCTCCATCAGTCCGTTGCTACACAAGCCAACACTAGTGTAGGGGTGCGGAGCAGAGGTTGTTGGCCACTTACTCCCCATGTGACAATGAACAAGCTACCTAACTCGGAGGCCTCTATGTGCTCCTCTGTAGAATGTGGAACAGAGCCTACCCTAGAGAGTCTCTGTGGCTCTCTAGAGAGGACAGGGTCTGATGTGTTGCATCCTGCCTCAGCTGGTGTTACTCTTCCGAGTCCAGAACTTCTACACAAGGGTAACTATCCTGAGCAAATATGAACAAGCAGGGTACTGCCATGCTCTTCCCGACCACCAGCAAGCTCAGGGTCCTCACCAGGCAGGGGATGAGTGATAAAACACTCAAAGAAAATGGACATCTTCTGTCCTTGAAACAGCTAGTAAGCAAGCTAAGCCTTCTGTGGAAATACAGGCATCACTTATGGAAGGACCAACAAAGTGTTTATAAGCTAGTGAGTGGAACAGGAGGTCCCTCTGAGGCCCTGTGTGTCACGTGGTAGCAGGATCCAGGTCAGGAGGGAGGCATGGGCTTCACTTTCCAGGCTGCAGGCTGTCATTCTGAAGTACCCCAGCCTCCCTCCAAATCTATTCCAAAGATCTTTGAAAAGCAAAAGGTGAGGACGCAGACCTCGCTGGAGAGCCACGTACATCCAGAGAGCTTCAAACCCCTCCCGTAGCAAGAGAAAGGTACCACAGCTAGGAGTGACATTAAAACAATTTGGGGGAGGATTAACGGGAAGAAAACTATCAAATATTGCTGAAGGATAGGAAAATCTGAGTATATGGAAAAAATCCACACATTCCTGGCAATGACCCCTCAAAGCAAAATGCCAGTGTTCCTAAAATTTAATACAAGTTCACAAAAACAAAATCCCTACAGTTTTTGTTTAATGCTAGAAAATTAGCCTACACTTCACCTGGACATGTGAGAGACTGCCAGCATTTTGGAGAAAGCTGAGGAGTAATGCCCAGATGTTGACCGGCTGGAAGCTGTGTTGACCGAAGGCAGCACCAGCATTGCGGCACACACGTCAAGAGTGCAGAACAGACTCTCCAGAAAGAAGAGCTGCATTCAGCAGATAAAGGGCATGAGCTTGTAGGCTCTGGCCTGGAAGTGGACAGGCCACCACCAAAATAAACCCCAGCACACTAAAACACTACAAAACACGCTCACATGAAGATGCACACAGTGCTGTTAGTTTGCTCAGCGTTCCTTAGTCATGAAGAATGGAAAATCAAATAGCCAAGTGAGAGAGAAACGACCCCAGGGCTCGTGGTGTTCACACACTAGGGCCTTGTGAAAACTAACAGGGCAGACAGGAGCTCCAGCCTCCAGTGCCCACCCTGCGCTCCCTGACTTAGAAACTGCCAGGCTGCTGTATCAAAAGGTGAGCCTATCACCTTTTGCAGGGCCTGACTTTTAAATAGGAACCCTACAGCACGCTGAGCACTTGCTGGTCAAGGGACAGACACTGAACCAGGGTCAAGGTGGCCTCTATGTGGCAAACGCTCGGTTCTTCCATCCACCCTTTACCCCTTGAAGGGGTTCTCAGGGGACCACTGTGTGCTGCTTCTTCCTCCTGGGCACTGGAGCCATGCTGGAGAAAGCAAGTCCCTGCCTCTGAGCCATTTAAAATCAGCTCCCACCCGAGCGTCTGAATGGACTCCCTTTGTCCTCTTCCTCACCCACAAGCCCCTCAGAGCTCCCTGCGTGCGGTCTATGATAATCTGCTTTCCTCTCTAACTGGGTCACATTGCTCTCTCTCACTCACTAACTCACACTGAACTTTCTATGTGGCCAGCTCACTACCAAGGACAAACAGATGCCAAGTTTTCTGGTTCTCATCAAACACTGGACCGGGAGCACCCTGTGCCTGTCATGGTGACAAGAGTCTCCCAGAGCACGATGACCCGAGCCTGCTTAGTGCTGGCTTCTTCATTAGCAGGTGCCCGTGATTACTATCCAGAGAGGAGAGGGTGGGCCTTGGGAGCTGTCTCCCACCGCGGTGTGTGCTCAGAGCCCCTCAGGATCACTGGATGGCACAAGCTGTGCTGTGTGGAGTCAGAAGAACCCAGTCTCACTAAGGAATCAAAGCCTTCAGGAAGTGAGTAGGGGTCGCCACTGGTTCTGTGTTGAGAACAAAGTTTTGCTGAGCTAAACAGAACCCGCAGGTGCAGATCACACGTCAGTCAGGCGTTAAGGGAAGGTACGTTTTCCTCCTTTTCTTTACAGATGTCTTCATCGACTGCAGTAGCGGTGTCTCACTAATTTGACTGAAGCCCTGGAAGACTCCTCATCTCCATGCTGATAATTCTTTGTAGAAATACAAAGGCAGCAACATGGCCAGTGATGCGCAGAAACAGCGGGGCAGTAGCTCCATGCGGAAGACACTGATTCTCTTTACTAACCAAGAACTACGCACTCGCGCCTCCTTAGTATTTCCTTCCCAGGGTTTGGTTTTAATATAAAATAGATTCTAATGAGTACCTGCTAGCTCTGTCTCCCCCGGTGACTGTTAATTCTGGCAATGAAGTCAGAGAGTGCCCTCAGAGCCCCAGGCAGGGGGCTGGAAGTTGGAGAAGCAGACAACACAGGCCTCTTCTCCCAACCTCCAAAGGCAGACGGTACCGGAGGTAAGCAGGGAAAGAAGGTTCTAGAGGTACACCGTCAGCACAGCCTGCATCTCTACACCGATCCCTGTCTGCATTCACTAAGGTGCCAGCAGTCAAGAATTGATTACGATATCTTAGAATGAAATCTGAGTGTGGTCAAGGGTGTGCAGAAGCGGAGGTGTGTAAAGCACACTCTGGGCCTGTGCACACCACACCCAGGCCCAGTATGCACCATGCCCAGGTCCTGCATATACCATGCATGATCCTTTTGATATAAAGAATACGGCCATTTGAAAAGTCAGAAACCCAGGGAAACAGTTCTAGGGACCTACAATTATCAGAACATTCTCCAGAAAAACTACTGGAATGGTCTCTCATACCAGGCTAGGCACCACTAAAATCTTATTGGACAAATGAAAACCATAGGACAGACCAAGGCTGTGAATCTCCACAGAGCACATACCAATCTTTAGTCATAGGGTCACAAGACCCCAACCCTGGCAAAGCCCACATCTGTATCACCCCAGAAAACATGGGGGCCTGCTATTGAAGGAGAAGCCAGAGCCTTCTGGGCAGGCCCCTGCTGTGGCACTGACTCCAGCTCCATGACCATGGCTGGTGTGTTAGTAGTCCCGTCACCACAGGCCTTCCTAAAGACACTTACATCAGAGCGGTCCCAGACAAGGGGCAGAGCAGAACCCACACACAGCATGCAATGAGGCGGAAAGGATTCCTGTGTTCTGAAGCTCACCAACCTGTTAACCACAGGAACCTACAGTACCCCAAAACTACACAAACCCTGCACACTTTTTGCAAGAGATGTGTAAGATTTATGGGGAAATGCTTTGCTTAGAGACAGAAAAGAGGTCTGGGTAAATTAAGAAACACACTGAGTCCTGGATGGAAAGATCTAGTAGCTTAGTATATACTCTTTTTTTGTTTGTTTTGTTTTGTTCTCTTGAGACAGTTTCTCTGTGTAGCTCTGACTGTTCTAGAACTGGCCTCCAACTCAGAGATCCACCTGCCTCTGCCTCCCGAGTGGGGGATTAAGGGCCTGTGCTACCACCACCTGGCTTAGCATATACTCTTAAAGGCTAATTTTATTGGAATTATGTAGTTTTAACTTTTGATATCCTAAGAATATGGGAGATGGGGAATTGGAGGACTGATTAAAAATTTTTTGGAACTGGGCTCTGTGACAGGTTACCACAACCCCAATACATGGAGGCTGAGGTAGGGAGAGCCCCCAACTTCAAGGTCATCCTGGGTTACATAGCAAATCTGAGGCCTGCTTGTGCTACAGTAGTGAAGTTCTGTTTCAAAAAAGCAAAGAAAATTTGTCATAAGAAAGCATGGCCATGGAGGCTGGAGAGAGGAGTCGGTGGTTAAGAGCACTGGCTGCTCTTCTTGAAGAGGACCCCAGTTCAGTCCCAGCACCCACACAGTAGCTCAGCCTAACCGTCCATAACTCCAGTTCCAGGGGAATATAACACCTTTTTGAACTCTGCAGGCAACAGGCACACATGTGGTGCACATACATACATGCATGTAAAATACCTATACACGTAAATTAGAATAAATAAGTCTATAAAACAAAACAACAGCAAAACCTTGGATGGAAGCAAGAATTAAGTACACACAGGGCAAGGGCCATCAGTGAAACTGGTTTCCTGAAGGAAATAATAAAGTAGACAGCTACATGACAGATGTGCCTTGCATGCACGTCCTTACCCTGTGAACTGCAGGTGCTCAACAAAGCCGGGCACCATTCTACACCTTCTTATGGACGCCAGGCATTTAACTGCTGAGCCCCAACCTGCGCTGAGGCTTGTTCCTAACGTCTAAGGTGCCACAGAAACCCAAGTGTATCCAACTCTACAATACCAAAGCGGGGGAAATCCCATCTTAGAATTTCTCTCTGGGTTGTTTTTATTTTGAGAGCCCTCACTATTTTTATGTGCTCTATATTTTTAAGATTAAAAAATAATGTGTACATGTGTATGTACATGTACTACATATGTGCTTGGTAACCATGGATGTCAGATCCCCTGGAACTGGAGTTACAGACAGTTGTGAGCAGCCAGTATGTGCTAGGAGTGGAATCCTAGTACTCTGCAAGAGCAGCCAGTGCTCTTAACCACTGAGTGCACGCACGAACACACACACACACACACACACACACACACACACACACACACACACACACTCGACTACGTGGGTCAGGGGGTGTAACTCAGTTAGTAGGTGATTGCTGGGTTTGAGCCCAGCCCAGCCCAGACTGGGTGTGGCAGTGCACGCCGACAAGGGAGAGGGAGAAGGGTCAGAACATTGGAACATCTTCCCCTGGGTTGCAGTAACCAAGGTTTGTCTAAATTAAGCGATGGAGGCCTTCCTTCCTTCCCTTTCAGACCACATACTGTAAACAGGCAAAGAACTTGTTAGGACAGTGTAGGGCCAAATCCTAAAAAGAACAGGAAGTAGGAGAGTGGAAAGGACTCCTGACAAGCCCAAGTTGAAGGGCACAGAGAAGCAATCGGAGGTCTATGCAGCAGTGCTGATTTCAAATCACAGACACAGACACAGACACAGACACACAGACACACACACACACAGACACACAGACACATACACACAGAGACACAGACACACACACACACACAGACACATACACACAGAGACACAGACACACACACACACACAGACACAGACACAGATACACACAGACACTCAGACACACAAAGACATAGACACTCAGACAGACAGAGACACACACACACAGAGACACTGTGTAATGCTCTCACAGAAGAAAAAGGCATAAAGTCCCGGGAGGCCTGGGAGGCAATCTGTTTTTCCTTTGCAGTGCTGGGATGGGACCCAAAGCTGTGCATGCCAGGCATGCACTCCACCAGGAGCCCTGGCCCCGAGGGCTGAAACTGGAGAATACAAACAAATGGCCACACAAAAGGTCTGAAAGAAGGATAACTTGAGGCAGAGCCGGCTGCTTTACCTAGACTTCTGCAGAGGCAGACAAAAGAGAGACACTAAGGGTGAGGAAGGAAGGTCACAGCGACCATCTTCCACCTGAAGAAAATCCTGAGTTTCTAGCCCTGCCGAGTGCAGCTCAGCCTTAGGGCAGAGTCACGGAGCAGAGCAGTGGGGAGGCCCACGTGTCATACTCACTCGGAATCCTGCAGGGGACAGAACTGACGGTTTGGTTTTCTTCCCAGCTCCTGCTGCCTGGCGAGGGCCTAGTCTGTCTCTTCCAGAGTTATACCCAATTCTGATCTGACTTTCAGAGTCTGGGTCCCTTAAGAGGTTTGCCGGACACAGGGCCTTCATCAGAGCAGATCTTCCTGTTCACACAGGCACGCAAACGCCTTTCCACCTGGGTGGGTAGCCTGTACTTCAAGTGGACGGATGCTCGGGACACAGAACGAGGCTGTTCCATGGTCTCAACCCAGCTCCAGTGAGAGTCACCTGGGGAGCTTTTGAAGAATTCTAGTGCAGAGCCCCAGCCCAAAGCAATTAACTTGGATCATTACACAAGAGCTGGCACTATTGGTTTGTTTTTAAAGTTCCTCAGAGAACTATTATTAATTGTTTCGCAGGATAATAGAGGCCTGTGGTTATGTTTACTTTTTTTTTTTTTTTTAAATAAGTCTCTACTGCTGGACATGACAGCGCACACCTTTAATCCCAGCACTTGGGAGGCAGAGCCAGGCAGATCTCTGTGAGTTCAAGGCCAGCCTGGTCTACAGAGTGAGTTCCAGAACAGCCAGAGCTACACAGAGAAACCCTGTCTCAACAAACAAACAAACAAACAAACAAACAAACAAACAAACAAACAAAAAGAAGTTTTTACTGGAATGGGAAATTTGCTTTAACTACTTCATGCAGAAGGGTAGTTGTGAGTGTAGGAACCTGGCTGGGTGGACACACATACCACTGCATCCATTTTACCTTTGTATGTTAAAATTTCCCCATTAGGATTTTATTTCACAGAACCAGTAGAAATAAACAGTTGCTCTCTGCCCCAGAAAACTCATGTATGTATGTTTTTAAAAAATTAGTTAAACGTTTTGCCAGTGAGTCTAAGTGCTGAGAACGACTAGGCAGCATGGCTGAAGGAAGGGTAACTTGACTGGAAACAAAAGGTTAACATTAGGAGCAAGCAGCAATCCAGGAGTCAGGCTGGGTTGGGGCGAGGTGAGGCACACAGGGTGGCGGCCCTGCCGGCAACCAACAGCCCAGCCCTCCGGGCGGTCGTCATCCTCCCTATTTCCACATGCACACCTGCCTGAGTGGAGACTCTTCATTCACAAGTTAACTGCCGCCATGTGTGCATGTGACACACACTGCACATGTCCACGTACATGTGATTAAGAGCATGCCCAAGCCCGTGAACACCTCACTATCTGTGGGAGTCATCTGACGGCATTCCCTGAGAGTGGGTGGGAGAGGGGAGGGCAGCAAGCTCTTCACCCACCAGGTGATGCATGCACACCACTGCTTAGAGGGCCCGAGTGAACTCTTAACTCAGGGGTCACCACTGGGGACGGGGGTGGGAGGGTAATAAATGTGTCAAACTCAAGATCCCCACTCACCTGTTCTTCTCCATCTCATTGTGGGTTGATCTGAAAGAGGAGCAAAAAAATGAGATTATTTTTGTCTTTCAAAAGAAATCAATTATTCTTGGCTTTTTCCCCCTCTTCAATTATTCTTGTGTTAAAGAATGACTTCAAGCTGGGCATGGTGGCCCATGCCTTTAATCCCAGCACTCAAGAGGCAGAGGCAGGTGGATTTCTGTGAGTTCAAGGCTAGACTGGTCTGCATAGTGAGTTCCAGGAGAGCCAGACTTACATGATGAGACCCTGTCTCAAAAAAAAAAAAATGCCTTCAACACCAATGTAACTGAATGTGTGTGTGTGTGTGTGTGTGTGTGTGTGTGTGTGTGTGTGTGTGTGTGTAAGCCACAGGGTAATGTTAGCATCTTTTTAGTACTGTTCTCCATCTTACATACTGAGACAAGGCCTCTCAGTGAACCTGGAGCTCTGCTTAGGTAGACTGATGGTCGGAGAGCCCGAGGGCTGTTTCTATACCCACTGTGCTGGGGGCAGAGATGTCTGCTCCCAAGTCCGAGTTCTACACAGATGTCAGGCACCTCATGATTGTACAGCAGCACATCACCTATACAGCCATCTCCCTAACCCCATTGTAACTCTTCTACAAAGCTGGTAGAGAGGAGGTAGATGGGGTGACTCCTTGGGGTCTTCTAAGGGAGTCTACCTGGGGGATCGGATAATTAAAAGTCCCCTCTTCTGATCTCTGTGGGCACCAGCTACATATATGATGTATGTGACATACATGCAAACAAAACACTCTAAATAAATACAGCTCAAGGAACTCCAATGACTTATTAAGAGGCACGCAGTCTTTTATAAGGAGGAAGAGGGTCACTTACAAAACACAGTTGTACAGTGTGCTGTGCCCTGGAGCTGCATAACACTACAAAGCCTTCTTTATGTTATCTGTAAAGTCATGGGGGTGGTGTCATACCCCCGCCCTACCTCCTAAGGGCAGTATATACTAAAGCGTGATGCTGTTTGGGTACAAAATCCAATTTCAACTGGTAAAATAACTCCTCCTCAATTCAGCTCCCTGAATTAAATGCCTCATGCACAACCTTAGGAAAGCTGCTGCTGCCCCACAGCAGTGAGGTAAAGCAGCAGTTTGCAAATTCAACATGAAGAAGACATGTCTGGTAAAGCAGGAGTTGGAATGAAAAAAGGCAACCTGGGCTGGAGAGATGGCGCAGAGGGTAAGTGCAATGACTGCTCTTCCAGAGGTCCTGAGTTCAATTCCCAGCACCCACGTGGTGGCTCACAACCATCTGTAATGAGATCTGGCACCCTCTTCTGTATACATAATAAATAAACAAATCTTTAGAAAAAAGGCAACCTTTGCCCTCCATGATGTGGAGATGAAATAATTTTACTATCAGGTCCTTGGTTAACCCCTCTGTTAAATGGGAATACAAAATTGCCGATAATCTACTAAACGAGCGCGGATCCATGAGGAAGCAACCATAAAAGGGACTGGCAAGGCTGGGATGAAAGGCATGCTGGGTGAGAAGCCCATGATTTGTGTTTATAGCTGACCTTGCCTTGGACTCAATGGACAGGGCTCTACAGTCATCAGAGTCAACACGATTCCTTCCACATCTGCATGCAGCTTCACGATTCCTTCCATATCTGCATGCAGCTTCTCTATGACCAGGCATAAATGTGAAGAAGCCCATCTTTGGAAAAGCCCGAATCTGGACTTATGTGGAATTCTGTGGAATCTAACTGGCTCTGGTTGTGAATTCTGTAAGCCCAGGAGGTAAAGCCTCATGGCAGCCATGGCGAATGCTCAGCCATGTATGGTATCATTGGCAGGTTCACTCACAGATCAGGGATAGTGTGTGTGTCTGTGTGGGTGTAGAAAGTTGTCTTCCAACAGGAGATTTCTAGCCCAGAACTAAATGTTCTCTTCTAGAGATTGGCGAGAAGGCTCAGCAGATAGAGGTGCTTGCCTCAACACCTGATGACCCAAGTTTGATACCCAGGACCCACTCGGTGGAGGGAGAGAACCAACTTCTGAAAGTTGTCCTCTGATCTCCACAGGCCGACTGTGGTGCATGTGCACCTACACACATGCACACAAATAAATACAGATGTGATAAAAACAAACTTCTCAAAAAAACAAACAAACAAAAAACCCAAACTTCTCTGCTCTAAGCCCCAGAAGATTAACTTTTATTCAGGAGGGGAAACAAATGAGAAAATAATGATGCATTTAAAGTTCTGTTTCTAGGACCTCCAAACCAGTTTTCAGCTGGTTCCCTGGGTTCTCCACCAGTTTAGTTTAAGTCTTTCAGGGACTGGCAGGGACCCTCCATTAACAAGAATCTGGCCCGAACTGCAAACACGTGGCTTCAAACACGTGGTGTTTTACCTTTAACTGGGAATTCTAAGTTCAAAGTCTGATAGGGTTTTTTTTTTTTTTTTTGTTTTTTTTGTTTTTTTTTTTTAATAGAGTTGGTTAAGACTTCCCTGTTTAACTACAGAGAAGTAGCGCCCCCACCTTGTCCCTGAAGACTGGGAGGAGAAAGAGCATCTGGGGTACTCTTCTGGATTCTTTAAAGAGCTACAGACAGACTGACAATTTCTATTTACATAAAAAAAAAAAACTGGATCCCCAGGACAAACTTTATCTACAAATCCTGCAGGAAGCGTAACTCTTTGTAATTTTTGACCCAAGTTTTAGAAATGACAGGTTTTACTTGATTACTTAAGAGTGTTGAACACATGGTGCCTTTTAAAGAGGGGCGGCCATCTAAGGTGTAACTGAAGTGTGCTTGGCTTGCTGACTGAGTTAGTCATTAATAAGAAGCAGCCAGCCCACTGAAGGGTGAGCACCAAGATTCTAATTAAGGCATGGGAGAATGCATAGATTCTTTCTATGTCAAACCATTTTTATGCAATCACCGAGGACTCTGGAATGGCCATAAGGTCAATCCTACCCTGTAACAGCATACCCTAATAAAAAGATAACACAGCCTAATGCAGCACGTCAGAAAGCTGCCTCATATTAGGTCGCCTTAACAGCCACTCCTTATAAAATAGTTCAGTGACCAAGTCCCGGACTTCCTCTTTCACATCAGTGGCAGAGCCTGCTTTACTCACGTTAACGAAATACACTTCTAAAAACTATTACAGGCAGAGGCATGTTATGGAGTTCTAGCTACTTAAGAAGCTGAGGTAGGAAGAACGTCAGACCCAGGAGTTTGGGCTAGCCTGGGCAACAGGACTGACTGTCTTTACCTTTGGGGACTGAACCCTGGGCCTCATACATGCTAGACAAGCACTCTACCACTGAGGTCTTATCTTCTGACAAGAGATGTTTTTCTTTAGAAACAACAGCAAATAAAAACAAGAAAAACAAAGTTCTCAATTTCAATTCTAAATAATAACTCAGTGATTTTAAAAACCAGTAGGAAAGAAAGAGCCTGTCTTTCTAATCCAGTAGTTCTCTGGATGATTCTAAAGCAACTGACATTCACTATACTTTTATTATTATTATTATTATTATTATTATTATTATTATTATTAATTTTTTGACAAAAGCAGTTTTAAAACAAACTGCATTTTCAGTTCCCAAGAAGTTTGAAAAAAATGGCCGAATCTTATTTTTTATTGTCCAAGGCAAAGTATTTCCTCAGACTCCACAAGTAAAGAGCATACATAATATTTCAACCTGAACATGTTATTGTCAAAGAGTTCTGTGAACTAGCAGTATCTCCTCGGCCTTTTCATTTCAAATTCATGGTCACATGGCCCTGGGCAGAAGGCTGACTCTGACTGGTGCCCAGCTACTCTCTGATGGCGCTCTCACTCCTCAGGTGAAGGATATGCCAACACTCACGGAAGAGACCATGCCTACAAAAAACTCCGTGCTTAGACTTTAGTCCTGGACTCTGAGGGCTCCTTCCCACGCTGACCGCATCACACCCATTCACTGTTAGTGAAGTACACGGACAGTTACGGCAGCCCGGTCTCTAGGAAGAGGAAGCAGGCCTCTTAACAGAGGGTTTTCCGATTTTCCAAACTCAGGAACTGTACACTGTCCAGGAGTGCTGCAGGCTAATGACAGGAGAAGGACCCTAGTGATTAGCTTGGCATTTAAGCTCTCCCTATGCTTTTTTAATCATCCTTCTGGGACCAAGTCACTTCACAAAGCCTTTCTAGTCCCCACTGCTCAACCCACCATCAACCTTCTAAAAAGCAGGAAAAAAAGAGGGTTAAGGCATTAAAGAGTAAGACTAGTAAGGTGGACGGTCCCTCCCACCTCAGGAGTGGTAAGAATATGGCAGAAGAATATACTAGCACAGAAACAAAACAAACAGCACACTACCAAAGGCCACAGTGGAGCCATTTCTGATGCCACTGTTGACTCATGTCAGTGTGAACACCTTCCTTAAAAGGCTGTAGTGCCCATGTGCAGCACTCCTGACTATCACCATTAGCCTATGCTAGATGAGAGGACGAGAAAAACCCACCAGGTAATTACCGGGTCAGGTCCACCCTTCCTGTGCCTCAGTCAGGAGTGTGGTGCAGTGTGAGGCCCAGTCTGTGAGTGCAACACTAGGGCTGTGGACGGGTGAACCAAGGACAAGGTGGGTGAACTGTAGGTGTGAGTAGGCACTTCCTGGGTTAGTGGTCTGTATTAAGCCACAGAGGTTACCCTACGTGGCAATCTATGTGCTCGTGGGAAGTTATTCATGAGGGGGAGGGATTAGGATTCTAAATTGCTGATGAAAATGTCAATGACTTTAGGCATAGCCTAAACTGAATGGGCCTAGTAACATGGACTCCTAGTAACTAGTTAGGGTTTTGTTTTTGATTTTGAGACAGGGTCTCACTAAGTAGCCCAGTAGTCTCATATGTAGCTCGTCTGCCATTCCCAATGTAGACCAGACTGGCCTCCAACTCACAGAGATCCACATGCCTCCTGAGTGCTGGGACCAAAGATTTACACCACCATGCCCAGCGCCAACCAGTATTTTAAGGGCAAGGAGAGGGACATAGGGACAGTGACAGAGGTGACATGTTGTTTTGGATCAGGGGCTGTGAGCTCCCAGTCATTAACTAAGCACTGTGGTGAAACCTACACCTTTTGAGGACTGAGGCAATCGGGAGGCTAACAAGAAAAGGCTGGAACTCGCTGACATCCTAATGCTGCACGCACCTACCTTCTCCCAGAAGTGTGCTCTAACCTCAATCACTCTGCTCAGGCATCAGAAACAGAGGCCACAACTGGGTTATCAGACAAACTACTGCATTTAATTTACACGTTAAATATACATTTCTACCACCTGTGTCTGGCCGGATACCTCCTTTATAAAATCTTCACTATGACCAGCAAAATCAACCGATAACATGCTGCAGTTTGAATGAAAGGAAACGTGGGAACTCTGTTGCTTGTAAAGAAGGCAAAAGTAGTGACCCAGCTGCTAGCCCCATGGAGTTTTGCTTTGTTCAGAGGGTGAAGATTAGAATTATTATTATTTTTTTTTAAAAAAAGGTCATAATGAAATGTAAGACAATCTTACTTTCTCCTCAGTTTCTTCAACTTAAGAAGAAGGACTGTTTAGCACCATGTGTGCATTACCGGACCCTCAATGTATCTGTAGGGCTGGAATCCCAGCAGTCAACTAACAATCAGTCGTCGTGTTAGCTACAGAGAAGGGGAACATTGAACAGTTACCTGCTACTGGTGCTGTTCTTCTTGGTCTTGTTCCTCCGTTTGAAGGCATCTCTGTCCTTGCTACTGTACGGCAACATGGAGGCATACCCATGTTCAGCTTCTAGAAAACCGAGGGGTCCCGTTAATGAATGGGCCCAGAGCATCTGACACCCTGTCCCCGCGTCCGTTTGTCTGTCGGAGTCCGGGCACCGGGCGGGCGCAGGCAGGCGGAATTCTGAGAACAATGCCTGCTCTTTCCTGGCGTGGACGCCCTCGGTTCGGAGCAGGTGTGGAAGGTTCCAGCTGCTCGCCGCCCCCCGCGCTCGGCTTTTGGGGCGCGGGCCCGGGGGTTGGCGCTCGCGGCCAGCCCGCGCCCCAACCACCCCAGCGGCCGCCCGCCCGGCCCGCAGCCCGCCGTGCACCTCTCTCCCTCCGCTCCAGGTAGTCGGCCGCCTCCAGCAGCAGCTGGATGTTCATCCCGACGGCTGTCGCCATCCTGCACCCGGCGGGCCACCTCTCCGTGCCCGCGGGCCGCTGGCCGGGAACGCCGAAAAGCCGCCGCGCTGGCCAGCCAGGAGGGGCAGCGCTGGGACGGCACGGAGCCCGGATCCCAGCAGCGGCCGCTGAGTGTTTATCCCGACTCGCCGCCGCCCGCCCCCGGTCCCGTCCCTTGACAGGCCCGCGGCGGCGGTGCCCCTCATTGGGTCGCCCGCAGCACAGCCCGCCTCCAGACCGCCGCAATTGGGTAAGTGCCCGCGGCCCCGCCCCAGAAGCCCGCTCCTCCCGCTGGTTGGCCGGGCTTGACAAGGCCCGGACTCCGCCCCCTGCACCCCATTGGCCGTAGGACTCGCAACTCCGCCTCGTGCTCCTGCTGCCTCCCATTGGCTGCATGCCGACAGCCGGGCCCCCTTGGGCTCTGCGGGCATTGGGCAAGCACAGTACAGGGAATGCCGCTGTACCCACGCCTCATTGGCCGAGCCCTCGGAAACCTCCCGGCTACGATGACGTCACCGCTCTGCCTAAGCGGCGGCCCACTTTCGGGCAGCCGATTGGCTACGAGGCAGGAGGGCACGGGCGAAGACCCGCCCACTGGCCGCAGACCTGTTGCCCACTGTCTCTGGGGAGAACTTCAGGCCTAGCTGGGTACCTCGGACAGATGGTGGTGGCACGTAGCTCCCACCCCGGGAGGGAGGGGTGGGGGTAGAACGGCCGGCTCCCTTAGACCACACTTGCAACGAATGGCCCGGTGCCTACAGAGTAAGGCTGAACCTTCCATCCCAGAGGAAAACACTCCTGAACAGGCCTCTCGTCAGCCTACAAATGGTGTGTGCTCCACCGGCACCCACTGGAAAGCTCACTCTGTAAACATAGGTCCTTGAGCAATCACTATTTTTGAAAGGATAGATCATTTGAGACCCAAAGTGCAATGTCTATATCTCCAATTTAAAAGGCAGGAATAAAGCTATAGGTTAAGAACTCTGAAAATTGAAACGAGCAGAGGATTTTTAAACTTCTTAGTGATATCAGTATGCAGTGTTAGCTTTCTTTGTACACACGTCAGGTGATCTACCTACACTGTTTCCATCCCTCAGGACAACCCCAAGGGGTTGTCATCCTTACCTACATTTTGCACATGAAGAAAGAGGCTCAGAGACAAGTAATTTTCCTGTTCTTCCTTAGCTTGGGGAAAGACCTGAACCCTTGCTGTCTCACCCACAACTGGCCTGGCAATTCTGATTTGCAGTTGTACAAAAAAACAAAACAAAAACAAACCAAAAAAACCCATGGCAGGTACACAGAATTGCAGACAGTCATAGAACACAATTCAAACTGTGGGTAACACACAATGGACTGGGGTGCAGCTCAGTGGCAATGTTGCCTGGTATGTGCAAGGATCCAATCCAGTTTTTCACAAAGGCACAGAACTTGTAAGTAAGAATGGGGAAAGGAACCATTTGGAACATTTTTAAATTGCATGCTGTTTGTTAAAATTTAAAAATTGAAGTAATGTGAGCAACTATTAAAGCAACCAATTTAATATTCCTAAAAATGCCCTCTTTTGGCCATTTTAACATCTTGGGTTTTGCACTTTTATATTTCCTCCCAAGTTTCACTTTTTTTCAGTCTTTCTCTCTCTTTTTCCTTTGAGAGAGGATTTCTCTGTGTAACATCCCTGGCTGTCCTAGAACTAGTTCTATGGACCAGGCTGGCCTCGAACTCGCAGAGATCCACCTGCCTCTGCCTCCTAAGTGCTGGGAATAAAGGCGTGTGCCATCACTGCCCGGCTCAGTCTTTCTCTTTTGCTCTCAACAATTTATTTCAACCTAGTCCTATTTCAGGATAATAATTCTTCTCCCATAATTGTTCCAACTGAAAAGTCACACATTTCTTTTTAAAAGGGTGGTCAGAGTTTGAAACCCAAGATAGAGCAAATAAAGCAAGTAATTTAAGCACCAACAAGTTTAAATTCAACTCCAAAACAAAACAAAACAAAACAAACAAACAAACAAAAAAACCCAACCCAATTACATAAACATCGGAGACCAAGACTAAGGAATACAGCAATTTCCTTTCCTGGTGATGGAAGAAATGGATTAGTGACACCAACTAGGACTTGACATCAGGGAGAAGAGTCTCTGGTGCCATCTACTGGCAGTGAAGCAGTAAGTGGAAAACAAAGGGCACTCCAGCTTTCAGTACTTCCCTACAACCCCGAACCCAGGTAGGCAGAGCTTTGTGCCCAAACAGGAGAATTCTAAATGCATGAGCCCCAGCTTTATGGCAAGAATCTTAATAAAAAAGCTGCATGTGATAGCATAGGAAGGTGCTTTGCAGCATGCAAGATAAAACTAAGGGCTGAGTAGTTAAAATGGAGAAACAAAAATCCACGGCATGGTTATGAGACAACCTTCGTGTAGTCTCTTAGTCCCCACTGTCTAAGGGCTTTTCTTCCCATGGTCCCAGCCGGGTGAAAGGTTGCTGCCAATGCTGAGCTCATCTCATATGTCACATCTGACCAAGAAGGGCTGCTTTGACTAGCACCTCAGTTCTTGACGCCCACAGCCCTCAACTGTCTGAAAGGCCTAAGGCTGTGGGAATTAAAACCTTCTTAACAACCAAGTTTACAAAACCACTATGAGATGAATTTTGTCTTCTAAGCTTCTGAGGAGTTGACTTCATTTTTGAAGTGGCAAATATTCACACAGGACATTACTGCTTTAGTATCAACCCTTCTTTGCAGCCACTTTGAACACTTCAGAGTCATGGCTTCTCTCATCATATTAGAATCTTCCAAACTTCCAAAACAGAAACACACACACACACACACACACACACACACATGTATACACACCCATATATAACACATACTGCACAGCACACAGGAGGGCAGTGAGGTCTCTAAAGGTGGATGGCATTTACACAGGCACAGAAAGCTCTACAAGGCTCCATGTTAATTCAATTATAAAATTATCTCTATGTGTTATTTGTTTAAAAAAAGAAAGATGGAAAAAGCAAGCAGGCTGCAGTGTAGCCCATCTGCAACCCCAGCACTCAGCACTAGGGCAGGCAACAGTGACTTCTATGCAAAAGGGCATTAGGACTGGCGAGCAAGCAAGGTCAGCGGTTAAGAGCACCTGCTGCTCTGCACAGGATCTGGGTTTGGTTCTCAGCACCAACATCACATGGCTCACAACCACCTGTACCTCTGTTCCAGTCGATCTGATGTCCTTTTCTGGTCTCCGCATGCACGTGATGCACATACAGATAAGCAGGCACATATACATAAATACAATTTAAAAATGAGTAACTTTAAAAAAGGGAATCAGTCCTATTTAAGTTAATGTCTTAAACACTTTCGAAAAACAAATTTTATATGGTTTAAACAAAAATCAGAAGTGGCTCAGTGAGAAAGCTGATAGCACTATATTCCAATTCAAAAGGTCCCAGGCACTCCATGGGACTGGGGCTATGTCAGCAAATAAGGCAAGGCACATTTCTCAAAACGGAAGGGCCAGTTGGTAAAAGCACAGAGGACAGACAGAAGCTTGTGCTAATTGCTGTGAAGTTAAGTAGATGTGGGCTTGGAGAGCAGGTATAGCACCCTCCTACACTACGGGGGAATGGAAAAGCTTAAACAAGTCATTATATAACCCAGTAATTTTACTTCTATATAGACAGACCAGAGAATTGAGAATAAAAATGTGTTCATTGTAGCTGGGTGCAGTGTTACACACCTTTAATTCCAGCACTGGGGAGACAGAGGCAGGCAGATCTCTTTGAGTTCCCGTTCTAGAACTGCCAGGGCTACATAGAGAAAAGACTTTGTCTCAAAAAATAAATAAATAAAACATAAATGTGTTTTTTACAAAAGTATACTAGTGTCCATGGAACATTATTCACAAAAGCAAAAGCAACCTAAATGCCCATCTGCTGTTGTTGAATTATAAGCAAAAACATGGTACAACCTCAGAATGGAGTATTAATCAGCTGAAAAAAGGAAAGGGACACCAATATATGCCACGACGTGGATGATGCCATAGTGAAAGCAGCCAGACAAAACTGTATGTGATTCCATTTACAAAACACCCACAACAGGCACACATCTAGAGACACAGCACGTGCTGGCGAGTTGTGGGAGCATTAAGAGTTGTCCGAGTTCAAGGTTTCTTCGAGGGATGATGAAAGACTAGATGTGAAGATGGATGTCTGCCTAAATGAATACACTAAAACTACTGTCAACTTTAACAGAGTATGTTTTATGGTCTAGGAATCTTATCCCAATAGAGAAGAAATATGAACATATCCAGGAGAGGGACCATTCCAGAGGAAGAAAAAGAAAGTGGGAGGACTAGGCAGGCACATACCTGGCTTCAAAGCACATTAGCACAGCAGATGTGTCCAAGTGCAGTGAGCTATGGTGTGAGTACATGAGCACAGACACACAGGAGCCTGAGACTGCAGCAAAACGGACTTTCTTCTAACAGTATCACTGAGACCAGGAGTGTGCGGTCTTTGCTGTGGGTGGAGAGTAGAGACGCAGCAAGAGCAGAAAGAGGGGACCCATCTGGAGCTTCTGCAGTAGTCCAGGTAAGGGTGTGAGCCTGGACTGGTGGTGGTGGTAAGCAGTGGCCAAACAAATTCTGAAGGGACTTTCCAGTCAATCAGATCCAGGGCATGAGGATGGGCCCAGAATTTGACTGAATGAAGGGCCATTTAGTACACAGCTATGAGCTAAAATGGGGGCGTCTCAGGGAAGAGGGCAGCAGGAAAGTGAGGGCTCAGTTCAGCCTCACATCTGAGGTGCCTGATCTGCAGGCTCAAGCAAGGCTGCAGCGTAGTGGAGGTCCAGCCTGGCATACATACCCAAGGCTATGCGGTACACAGTTAAAGCCACACGGAGTGCAGGGAGAGGGTCAAAGGCCAAAGCCCTGGGCATGCCAAGACACAGATATTGGAAACAGAAGATCTTACACAAAGTGTGGCCCTGGATGACAGCAGTCTATTAGAGGAAAAGGTCCTAACCATACTCCCCATCTCTTCCCAGATTTAAAAATCTAACCAAATGGAAATGGAGATCATTATGCTAAGTGAAATAAGCTAGACTAACACAAATATTGTTTTCTCTCATACATGAAATCTAGATTTAAATTTAAGTACATGTTTACATACATGTGACTGGGGTCATGAATGTATACAGGGAACCATGATAAATGGGGAGGAAGAGCTCTTGAGAAGGTAGGGGGAAGAAGAGAAGGTACTGGAATATGCATCACATGAAAGTAGAAGGAGGAAAGGAGCCAGCAAGAGGAGGCAGGCACGAGGAGAGTGATGTATACCATGATGTATACCATGAAAATGCCCAACAAGACTCATTACTCTATATGCTAACCAAAAAACTAATAAGGACATTAAAGATACGGCCAAAGAAATACAAAATCATGAGACACAGGTGTAATTACAGAACTATTTAAAATTGCAAAAAATTGGAAATAATCTGAATGCTAACATCAAAGGGGGCTGAAATAACCACAGTCCATCTGCAATAAAATAGAGGGGCTTTACATGCACTGCCCAATGAAGGCTCTGCTACAGCAGAGACACAGCCGACTTCCATCTGAAGCAGACACATACAGAAGTATGTCTATGCCGTTGTGGGCTGTCTCTAATGGACATGAAACCTGCTATAGATACCCTTCTCAAGGCATCAGAAAAGGCTGGTCAATTATGATACAACTAAAAAGCCACAGGATGCCATTGTCTCTAAACAATACAAGCGTAAAATATTCATAGTAAATGAGCCAAGGGTTAGAGGAGGGCTATATGTACTTTTTACATATTATTCCATGGGTGGGGATAAGAAATACTCTTCCGTAGGAGCCTGAAAAGACACACAATAGAATGTTTCTGGAGTAGATTGTGGGGAATTTTGGCTTTTCTTCTGCTGTCTGGTTCTCCTAAGTGTTTTTAAAGCAAACATATATCACTTTTGTTTCTGAGGGAACATAGTAAATGATATTTTGGGGAGAAATGAAGAATACACAAAAATCCAAAGCTATACTTTTTCCTTCTTCTGGCTTTTAAACTACCAAGAATCAAAATGGCTTAGTCTAAGCTGGCATGGTGACATATCTATAATCCCAGCCACAAGGGATGGAGGCAGGACTGTCCCAATTTCAAGGCTAGCCTGGATTACAGAACAAGACCTTACCTCAAAACAAAACAGATCTATGTGTGGAAAAAGAAAATGTCTAGGAGACTCTTAATAATAAAGATATTTGTCAAATAAATATAAAATGGGTAGAAATACAGTTTTATTGGAGAAACTCATATCTAAGTTACTTTCAGTTTTTTAAGAACTCCTAACAAACATTCAAAAAGAAAGCACACACAGGTTCAAAGGAACAAGACAAACGGGCTGTAGCCACCACAGGGTCACCACCTTAAAAAGTGTCACCTCCCTCTGAGGAAAGGAAGTACACTGGGGGTCATAAATAAGGTGTTCTTACTTTATAGGAAGGAAGAACCGAGATCCTGTTTGGAGGTGGATTAAATACAAAATATAAAATACTCTCTGACCCAGATGAAGGGGAATCCTCCAACACCTCAAGTCTCATGCAATAAAATCCAGAGGTCTGTTGAATCCGCCTTTTCGATTCATGTACTGCCTATGATAAAAAGAGAAAAGTATTTTTAAAAAATTTGGACTCTTATTTTAAAAATATAGTAAAACCATACTTCAAAATTCAAACTAACAACACCTTTCAAAATGCTTCACCTGGGTGTGATGGTATGTGCCTGTAATCATCACTACTGCAAGGGTGGAGATACAAGGATTGCAAGTTCAAGCCCAGCTTGGGATACACAGAGACCCTGTTCTCAAAAGCAGGGCTGAGGGACAGTATAAGGTAAGAGGTAAGAGCGTTTGACTTCCAAGCATGAAAAATGAAAAAAGCTAGGCATGGCTGTGTGTGCCTATAACCCCAGCAGTGGGAGGGCAGAGAGCTCCCTGCGCAGTCCAGCCAGCTATGAGCTTCTGGTTCAGAGACCCCGCCTCAAGGCAGCAACAGGCAGAGCTATTTGTTCACATGAATACCGGAAGGAAATTGTAATACATCAGAATCCAAACAACAAAGACAGTACAGTTCACAGGCACCAGTCTTGGTGGCACAGGTTTGTAATCCCAACATTTGGGCGGTGGAGGCCCAAGGATTGGATCATAGTTATCTTTAGGTGTATGTCTCAAAAACGAGGACACACACACACACACACACACACACACACACACACACACACGGAGTGAGCAAGCTAGCACACGTGTGCAAACAGTATGGAAAACTTCAACATTTCCAAAACATACACAACTGTCCTGTAACAAAATTCCCTTCCAAATGTGAAACTAATTTGAGGTCCAGCACAGGGGCCATGCATACCTGTATTTCCTCTTCTGAGACACGTTTATGGCATAGGCATTTACAGAGCCATCTACCTTCTTCCCCTGGAAAGAAACAGAAGGCCATACTAAATACCTGGGTCACAGAGGGGGATCCTGTGGGTATATTTTGAGTAACAAGAGCCCAATGAAGGGCAGATAGCCCAAGAGGACACCCCATGAATGCTCAAGTGTTACAACTCTGTTCACACCTAAGTATCAATACAGTATTAAAAAACCAAACACTTGGGGCTGGCGATGTACTTAGTGGTAGGCGCCTGACTAGCACGCACAATCCTCAGCCCCACAAAGCAAAAACAGTAAGCATTCACAGTGCTCATGTGATATACAAGGCATGCTGAAAACCAGAGGCAGATTTTAACTTCCTTCAAAGATCTTTTGAGGGGCTGGAAAGATGGTGCAGCGGTTAAGAACACTGGCTGCCTTCCAAAGGACCGGGGTTCAATTCTCAGCACCCACATGGCAGTTCACAACTGTTTGTAACTCTAGTTCCAGGGTAACTATGCACATAGAAATTAAAACTGAAAAAAAAAAAAAAAAAAAAAAGACTCCTTTGAAAAGTTCTCAGACACATACTTGGTTCATAATAGTCTCAAATCAAGCTAGGACAGTTTCTACATATTTAATTCCCATCTCTTGCACAGAAGATTGACTCTTTGACATTTAAATCAGGAACTGGAAGTTGGAGCTGGTACGAGCTGAGCTGGTGCTGTTGGCTTTTCCAAATGTGCATCTCTCCTCTCACTGTGGTCCAGACCTTCTGCAGCCACTTCACTCCCCATTCCCACTTGTCCCCATGCTGTTCCTCAGGTCTACATAGCCGTCCCTGCCCTTACCCAGCCTGCAGCTATCTGGGTGCTGTCCATGGGTCAAGCCTAATTGAACGGATCCAGCTGCTGACAGCACCATTGTCTTTAATTCCTGGACAGTAACAATGTCAACTGTGCCTTCCTTGAAGCACCACGTGTTACCTTTCAAAATTGTGCTCTTTCTCCTGAAACAGCACAATGCTGCTTTTTGTCTGTCTGTCCGTTAGTTTTGAGACGGGCTCTAGCAGCCAAGGTTAGCCTCAGTATGTAACTGAGGATGACCTGAACTTCTTGACTCTTCTACCCAAGTGATAGGATTATAGGCATGGTTACCTATCTGGCTTGAGACGGCAGCTTCTTGATGGAGGTTGTACTCTCAGGGCCTAGGCTACCTACTTTCAGAAATTTAGAAAAATGACAGCTCAGTGAAAGTCACTAACCACTGCCATAAAACACTGGCACACTCTCAACCCTCTTCCATTAGGAATGTGGCTTATCGGTGTGGAACATCACCGGACACTGCGTTAGGGAAAACCAAGGATTCTAGTACTGAAGGTTTGTAGAGGTGAGCCCACACATTTGAAATGGAGCTAAGATAAATAGTTTTGATTAATTTTCTTTCTTCCTTTGTGTGTGTGTGTGCATGTTCATGCAGATGTACATGAACATATCCGTGCATTCATGTAAAGGCCAGAGGTCTATGTTGGGTGTCTTCCTGAAGTGCTCTCCACCTTTAAAAATTTTTTTTTGTTGTTTTTTGTTTTGTTTTTGAGACAAGGCTTCTCTGTGTAACAGTGTTGGCTGTCCTAGAACTCGCTATGTAGACCAGGCTGGCCTCTAACTCACAGAGATCCACCTGTATCTAACTCCATAGTGCTGAGATTAAAGGAGTGTGCCACCATGCCCAGCCCTTAATTTTTTTTTTAAAGATTTATTTATTTGTTATATATACAGTGTTCTGCCTGCATGTGTCCCTGCAGGCCAGTAGAGGGCACCAGATCTCATTGCAGATGTGGTTGCTGGGAATTGAATTTAGAACCTCTGGAAGAGTAGCTAGTACTCTTTTTTTTTTTTTTTTGGTTTTTCGAGACAGGGTTTCTCTGTGTAGCTTTGCGCCTCTCCTGGAACTCACAGAGATTCACCTGGCTCTGCCTCCCGAGTGCTGGGATTAAAGGCGTGCGCCACCACCGCCCGGCTTTTTTTTTGTTTTTTTGAGACAGGGTTTCTCTGTGTAGCTTTGCGCCTTTTCCTGGATCTTGCTCTGTAGACCAGGCTGGCCTCGAACTCACAAAGATCCACCTGCCTCTGCCTCCCGAGTGCTGGGATTAAAGGCATGCGCCACCACCGCCCGGCTGAGTAGCTAGTACTCTTAACTGCTAAGCCATCTCTCCAGCACCCCCCCCCCCCCCACACCCACACCCACATCCACTTTTTTTGGTTTTTTGAGACAGGGTTTCTCTGTGTAGTTTTGGTGCCTGTCCTGGATCTCGCTCTGTAGACCAGGCTGGCCTTGAACTCACAAAGATCCAACTGGCTCTGCCTCTTGAGTGCTGGGATTAAAGGCCTGTGCCACAGCAGCCCCAGCCCTTCAATTTTTGACACTTATCTTCAGCGTGCATGTTGCTCACAAGCACACACACTACCGAGCTGTCTCACCAGCGCTCTGCCTTACTTGAGACAGGCTCTCACGGGAACTCACGAATTCAGATAGAGACGCTAGCCAACAAGCTCCGGGCATCTACCTTCCCATTTGTGTTTGGGGGACTACAGATGCACACTACTGAACCTGGCTTTTCTGTAGGTGCTGAGGATCCAAACTCAGGTCCTCACACTTGCACAGTAGCACTTTATCAACCGAGCCACCTCCTAAGCCCCAATTTGGACTTAATCTCCTATTCCTCTTTTTATTTAAATTTCCAGGGGGAGCAGTGGTACTGAACAAACTACCGAGCTCCTAAAAACAGACAGTAGACAAGACCCAGAAAGACTAGCCTTGGAAAGGAACATTATGCTAACCTTTTCAGAGTTCAATCTCTAGAGGCTTACTCAATTATTTGGACGCTTTTGGAGAGCTGCATATTACTAACTCTATTCTCATGCATTACATGTTGGGAGAGAAAATTATCCATTAGTAAAAATAAGGAAACTATGAATGTTTAATAGAAAGGAAAATGAATGAGCTGAGAGCCACATGAAGCCAACTGCACATAAACTAAATTAGCACCAATGTGGGGTAGTTAGAAATAACCACGTTTGGCTGTGTTGTGGCTCAGTAGTGCATAAATGACCTATTATGTACTGAGCCAAACCAGACCAAAGCAGAGTCCTGACCCCAGCTGCTCTCATATTATGTATGCTACACTGCATTTCGGAGCATCTAAGAATGCTTACTTTATGTCTCCTTTATAAGCAAACCTCTTCTGACTATAGTAAGGCAGTGTCTTGAGACCTTTAAAACCCTCAGGAATTACAAATATCAACCAGGCAATAACAAGACTAGAAACCAAGCTCCTTCACTACTATTCTAAGAACATAAAACCATAACTACTGCCAGGCAGTGGTGGCGCACGCCTTTAATCCCAGCACTGGGGAGGCAGAGGCAGGCAGATCTCTGTGAGTTCGAGGCCAGCCTGGGCTAAAGAGTGAGTTCCAAAGCAGGCTCCAAAGCTACAGAGAGAAACCCTGTCTCAAAAAACCAAAACCAAACCAAACCAAACCAAAAAACCATAATTACTTTGCTCTATAAGTACTGTTACTTAGTAGATTCATATTAATAGTGATTAATAATACATATTATAAAATACTCCAAATTAAAGAAAGAGGACTTAAGCTGGGTGTGGTGCTGCACACCTGGAATTCTAGTGATTGGGAGGTTGGAGCAAGAGGGTCATGACTGTCTCAATCAACAATGCCAACCAATACAATAAGAGGATTTGGTATATTCAAAGACAAAAAGCTGAGATGTTAATAGTGTTAAATTCCAAAATGGGGTTCACATAACCACTGCAAGAACAAAAGTGTAGAGAGGAAAATGTTTCAAGATCCAGTTACACGAGAGCAGTCCAAAAAGGACTCTAGCAGTACAGGAAACAATTCCAAGACACTGGCAGATGGGACAGCTATTAGAAAGCTCTGTGGTGGAGGAACCCATCAGCAGGCTGAAGAGACAGCCAACAGAGCAGAGAAACATGAATCCTTGCCAGCTACACATGAACAGAGTATTCCCATCGACAGTATACACAGGACTGCAACAATTAAACACCAAACAAGAAAGAAAAAAAAAACCTTGTCAATCAATAAATGAGCTAATGAACTGAAGACAATTCCCAAAAGAAAAAAAACACAATGACCAATAAACATTTATCTTTAATGATCAGGGAAATGTAAAATTACTTCATCTTATCCTGGTCAGAGTAACTATTATCAAAAACCAAATGACAGAGGCTGGAGAGGTGGTTTAGCCGTTAAGAGCACTTACTGCTCTTCCAGAGCACCCACGTTTGGTTCCCAGCACGTACATAGCAAATTCCAACAGCCTGTGCTCCAGTTCCAGGGGATCTGGCATGCACTTTTAGCATCTTCAGGCACCAGGCACGCATGTAGTGCAAGTACACACCACAGCAAGACACTCATAAACATTCAAAGAAAAAAAAATTGATTTAAAAAATAAAATAATCAACAACCCATACTGCCAAGAATATGGCCAAAAGGAACCCTTCCTCACTACTAGTGGGATTATATAAAACAGATGAATGGATAAAGACATATAAACTGGGCATGGTGGTGCCTGTCTATAAATCTCATCACTTGGAATGTAGAGGCAAGAGAATCAGACGTTCAAGTTCTTCTTCAACTACATAACAGGTTTGAAGCCAGCCTGGGCTAAGTGATACCTTTTCTTAAGAAAAAAAAAGGGGGGGCGGGGTTGGGGATTTAGAACACTTGCCTAGCAAGCGCAAGGCCCTGGGTTCAATCCTCAGCTCCAAAAAAGATTATGGACTAAAATCCTTGCTTCTTCTTCTTCTTCTTCTTCTTCTTCTTCTTCTTCTTTTTTTTTTAAAGATTGATTTATTTATTATGTACATAGTGTTCTGCCTACATGAATGCTTGCAGGCCAGAAGAGGGCACCAGATCTCATTACGGATGGTTGTGAGCCACCATGTGGTTGCTGGGAATTGAACTCAGGACCTCGGAAGAACAGCCAGTGCTCTTAACTGCTGAGCCATTTCTCCAACCCCAAATCCTTGCTTCTTAATCCTAGCACTCATATGACTAAGGCAGGAGGATTTCAATAAGGCCAGCCTGTGCTACATAGTGAAACCCTTCTGAAAAAGAGCAAAACTCTTCCTTGCTCTAAAACATCTACAGATTCGAATCCCTTAACATGGTGAAGGGAAAAAAGTCTGCCCTAGAGCCCCAGGCAGTCCTTAGCATTGACTGGTCACTACACCGCACTGCACACAGGGGAAGTCTCCACCATGCACCCTGTATCCTCATACTTACTGAACAGCACTCTGCTTTAAATTTGCTCCTTGTCTGCCTCACCACTACCTGCCTTTGAAAATCGACGTCCTTTGGACTGGAGAGTCCCAGAATATAAAGTAGCTTAGCACTTTCTCTGTGTATGTTTAAAGCCCCTCAAAATCCGTCTACAAGAAGCTAAGTCGTGCCTGTGGAAGAAGTTATTAGTGACAGCAAAGAATATGGAAAACCAGGACAGGTGTAAGGGACAAACAACCCGGAACATGTAACTGGTTCCATCTTTTACTTACTTTTGTGGAGTCAAAAGAGGCAAATCCCATTAATTTCATCATTTCTATTTCTTCCTCTGTCTTACCCTCCAGATCTTCCTCTGCAAAAATAAATGAGTTTTTGAAGTCCTATCATTATATGTGTGGATGCACAGAGATGTTCATCTGCACAAATGAAAAAGTAGCAACAGATGTGCAGACATGTCACCTCAGCAGCAGTGACTAAATAAAAGGTGAACCTATCAAGAAAAATTCCTATTAACTTTGACATGCCAGAATATCCATCATGTGCTCTCCACAGAGCCTTTAACATCAGATACAACACCATCAAGTTTGGAAGATATTCCCCAGATAGAATTTTTTCATGTTTTTAAAAATACCTTTCCTAAATCAGAACCAACACATACTGGAAATTCACTAATGTATAATTAAAATTAAACCTCAAAATGAACCCTATAAAAGGTTAATATTTACATGCTCAAAATTACACTTTGTTTGTTTTTTTGAGACAGGGTTTCTCTGTGTAGCCTTGCCTGTCCTGGATCTCATTTTGTAGACCAGGCTGGCCTCAAACTCAGAGATCCACCTGCCTCTGCCCTCTGAGTGCTGGGATTAGAGGTGTGCCAAATTTACACTCTGAATAGGACTGAAATTATCTCAACAAGTCTGCTCATCTAGTAATATTACCAGTGATCTGACGTTCTTTACTCTTTCCTTCTTTAGGTTCCTTCTTCTCTTCATCTCTTCGTTCCTTCAGTCGAGAAGGGGAAGGAGATGTGGATCTATGTCGCCTTGGAGACCTAATATTTATCATTTAAAAGCTGTTAGAAACACATACTAGGCAATTCTGTTGATCTGCACAGTTACTCATGAGCCCCTGACAAGTGGAGGCTGGACAAAGCCAGACCAGAGACCAGAGTCCATTTGGCTCTGACGGCTGAAAGAAACACTTTATTCACCAGTTACCAGTACAACTAAGGTTTAAAAAGTTTTGGGAGACAGAAAAATCTACCCTCAAAATTCTAAGAGGAGGCCAGAGATGGATCAGTGGTTAAGAGCAAGTACTGGCTTTGCAGGGGACCCAGGTTCGGTTCCAGTCACCTGCAGTTCCTGGGATCCAGCACCCTCTGGCTTCCATGGGCACCTACAGGCATGCAATTGGCACACGTAAAACGCATGCAGGTGTGTGTATATGCTCCCTTGCTCTCTCTCACAACACACACACACACACACACACACACACACACACACAAATTGGAAGTATCTTTAAGAAAGTTTGTAATAGGACTCGTGAGATGGTTTTGGAGATGAAGGTGCTTGCCGACCTGAGTTCATTCCAAGGACCCATGTAGTGGAAGCCAGAAAGTGACTTCCCAATTGTCCTGATGTCCACATGCCCACTCCACACCCCCTTCAAATGTAATAACAAAATTTAAGTTTCAGCCGGGCGGTGGTGGCGCACGCCTTTAATCCCAGCACTCGGGAGGCAGAGCCAGGCGGATCTCTGTGAGTTCAAGGCCAGCCTGGGCTACCAAGTGAGTTCCAGGAAAGGCGCAAAGCTACACAGAGAAACCCTGTCTCAAAAAACCAAAAATAAATAAATAAATAAATAAATAAATAAATAAATAAATAAATAAAAAATTAAGTTTCTAACAATTACACAAGTCCTCCTAAACAACTGCTGATGTTTTGGAAGAGTCCATTTCTACCACCCTGCTAAGGTCACCTGTTCTTGATTACACACTTAAATTTCTTACTCTACCAAGCACCATGCTAAGTGGTTTCCTCATTGTTCTTCCAAGACAACTGTCTTGGGCTGGAGAGAAGGCTCAGTGGTTAAGAACCCTAGCTGCTCTTCCAGAGGAGACTGGCTTCTAGCACCCACCCCACAGCTCACAACTGTCTGGAACTTGTTTCAGGGAATCAGATGTATCGTACACAGACATACAATGAAGGCAAAATACCCATACATAGGGAATAAAAGTAAGATAACATCTTTTAAAGACTACTTTCTTATGCAGTATAATTAAACCATTTGCCAGGAGTACTGCTAGCTTCAGGATAATGTGTGATTAAACTCTGCCTTTTTATTTTCTGCAGCTTTGTAGTCAAGCTTCTGGTTTTTTCTCTACACTCACCTGGAGCGTCTTCGGTGTGGGGATCTTGAGCGGCTCCTTCTGCGATCCCTCTCCCGAGACCTGGACCTTTCTCGGCGCCTTCTTTCTCGATCCCGTGATGTGGACCGGGACCGCCTACGCTCTAATACATACACAAAAATAGCAGAGACAAAAGTTATCTCAAACACCTAGAGCTGTCCTACTGAAGTATAATGCAAGCCGCTTCTAGCAGTCACAATGAAAGATTAAAAAAAAAAAAAAAAAAAAAAAAAAAAAAAGAGCCGGGCGGCATTCGGAGGCAGAGCCAGGTGTATCTCTGTGAGTTCGAGGCCAGCCTCGTCTACAGAGTGAGATCCAGGACAGACACCAAAACTACAAAGACAAACCCAGTCTCGAAAAACCAAAAAAAAAAAAAAAAAAAAAGTCAGCTGGGCATGGTGGCCCAGTGTTCTGGAGGAAGAGGCAGGTGGCAGATCTCTGTGAGTTCGTGTGAGTTTCAGAATAGCCACAGCTATATAACAGAGAACCCCTGTCATGAAAAGTAAACAGACAAACAAAAAGTAATTCCTGGGCATAGTAACACACACCTGTAACACCAGGACTGGGGAAGTGGAGGCAGAAAGATCATCGTTCAAGACTACCCTCTGCTACGTAAGGCCCTGTGTGGAAAAAGAAAGGTAGGGGTGTTGCTCAGAACACTTGCCTTGCATGTGAGAGGCACTGGGTTCTGTTCTCTTCACCACACACACACACAATAAAAACAGCCCAAAAATCATATTAACATTTTTGACTCAATATATCCAAACTATTAACACTTCAACACATAATTTCACTTAAAGTTAGGCAATGTGGTATATTTAAAATCACCCCGTATTTCTACTGTTTATACAATAGCTTAGTATTCAATTGTATTACCTGATAAATTATATTTTTAACACAAAGTTTTGTGCTTTTTGAAAATATGGCTGTGTATGAGGGTATAGTCCCCCCCCCCCAACTTGTTCAATCTACCATTTCTTGTACTAATTAGTAAATTGGTCAAAGTAAAGGATAATGCTACAAAATAAGTATTTTCCCCCCAAAGGAAACCCACTGACTATTGTAAATTTACAGCACTGTAATGGCTCAATTTGCTTGAGGTCCTGGTTGTCTAGTAAGAAAATCAAGAGTATTCACCAGCTGAAGACGAGCCTTGTTCTAAACATCTAGAGACTCTAATTCTAATCCCTTAACATGGCTAAGGGCACAAAAACTCTCTGAGTTTTCCACAGTCCCACCTTACCCCTGCCTCAGTACTGTACCCTCGGGGGCATGGGTACAGAAGACATTAGGCCACCCGGTATCAAATTCTAAACACTTCCGACTAATGACCTGGGCAAGGCACTAACATTTAGTAAGCATTTGTGAGCCAGGGCAATCACATGATGAATGTGTGAGGTTAATTCCCACATCGTGGGTAAAGTTACCCACGATGATTACGGGCACAGAACTAAAAGAACGGTGGGTTGACATATGCACGGTCACCCAGAAGCTAAGCGAAGGAACTGAACTCTAACTGAGGGCCGGGCTGAGCAGCGCAGGCCCCGGCCTCGCCCCGTCCCGCACCCTCTCCGTCCCTCCGGGCTGAGGACGCAGGGAGCGCCTGTCAGCGTCCCGAGCCGCACGACCTTCTGAACTCACCCCTCCGCGGGGAGCGGCTACGGCTACGACCCATCGGAGCTCCACTCCTCTGGCCGCCCCGGAAACGATCCCACAACTTCCGGAGCAGCCGGAAGTTGCTTCTGCTCACCGACTGGAAACCTTCAAGGACGCGCTGCGAGGGTTCCGGGCGCTCCAACAAGCGGATGGCGCCAAATCCTGCCCCGGATGCAACTCCAGGGCCTGGAGTTCCACGAGGAACTGACAGTCGCTTCCGTTTCTTCAAGTTCGTTTGTTGTTGTTCGCTATTTCCCCATTTGTCCTCCTGGAGAACTCACCTAGCTGTGTACCCCTCCACCCTGCGCCATTCTCTCCCGTTTCTCCATACGTATAAAATACATCATACTAGTTCTTTTTTATTGTGGTTTTTTGAGACAAGTTTCATTATGTCGCCCTCGTTGTCCTGGAACTTGCTATGAATACCAGGCCTGTCTTGGGATTAAAGGCGTACACAACATTTCTTTCTTTCTTCTTCCTTTCCTTTCCTTCCTTCCTTCCTCCCCTCCCTTTCTTCCTTCTTTCCTTCCTTCCTTCCTTCCCTCCCTTCCTCCCTTCCTTTTTCATTTTGCTCGTAAATGTCGTAAGAAACGAATAACCAAAGGATGCAGTCAGCTTTATGTTTTCTCAGATGACAACATTGAGACTGTGCCCTAAACTACTACGGTGGTTTTAGGAAGTTTTATTTTTTATACATACGAGAGTGTCACCAGAGGCTAGAGGAGGGCTTGTATCCTTAGGAGCTGGCCTTAAGAGCCTCCTGACAGCAGGTGCTGAGAAAATGAGCAGCAAATGCCTTTACTGCCCTGCACTCTGCCATCTTTTCAGCCCCAGCTATGATCTTTTCTAAGTAAAAGGCTCTAATATCCCGTTCTATTCCCTCAAAGAAGCCTCCAGAAACTGCCATAACCTTCAAAATGAAAGGCTTTATAATGCAGAAAAATAAGGAAAAAGGTTCCCTTGCACTCAAAAGATGAAGCTTTCTGCAGTAAAACTTGAATGTTCTAAATGGAAAAGGCTGGAGCCTCTGCTGCCAGAACCAGTGCTTTTTGCTAGTCTTGCAAGGGTCAAAGGCTGAGGCCCAGCTTTTAGAACAAAAAGCTGGGGATAGGCTACATTTAGTTTGCAAACACTTGGCCCACTGGTCATCATGTTAAAAAAATTAATATATACATTTTGATGTAGCCTCTTTAATACCTGTTCCCAACTAAACTAGAATTTTCACCATGAGGCCTGATTCCCATAGTTTTGAGATTATGGCATAATGTGTGTCAAGGTATGGAAGAGAGGGTTCAAAGGAATAGGAGTCTCAGTCTTTGCGAAGGAAGATTTCGGGATATTATTGGATAAACACTACTAACAGTTGAAGTCACTGTCCATAAGGAAGATAGGGGAATTAGACGACGGCAAAGACTGTGCATTAGAGGTTTAAGAGAAAAGCAACATGGTGGTTACAGGTGATCAGACATACACCCCACTCCCATCCATACAGGACATCAAATTCTTAGCACAAAGGAGATTTATTACCTTGGGGGGGAGGCTGCAAAGGCAGTAGCAGCAAGGAAACTAGCAGGTATTTCTGCAGGGATGGGATTTTAAGGAGAAAAAGGAGACTCTCTGCTAGGGTGAGTTGGTAAATCCTGACTGGACATATTAGCCAAATAATGAATTTTGATTGTTGGATCTTGGTGTTTTGTCTCAGGAATGAGTCAGTGGACAAATAAGGGAATGGACCTTGGGGACTAGCTTTAGGAATGCCATCTAATGGTTTTTAGCAAGGGAGAGGAGGGTAAAAGGCGAAACTTGTTGGCACCATGTTTACCATGCTTGGGCCTGCTAGAGCCCCTCAAAAACACTTCAAGAAATCTCTTCAGACTTTCAAAAAATGGTTGGGAAGTATGATGGAAATTGGTTTAATAAACATTTTTGGAATGCCTGCTGAATGATGGACACTACTACTTCAGCATTAGGGTGAAAAAATGAACGACATGGTCTCTGCCTCAAGAGGTTTGCAATCTTAATTATGGAAGTAGATGATGGGACGTTTTCATAATGTGGTAGAGAAGATATTGTCTAGTGTGTTATGAAAGGAAAAAGGCCATTCAGCTTAATTTGATATTCCAGGAGAGTTTCTGGGAATAATATTCCTGAGAGTTAGGATTACCCACTGTGCTATGTGCTAGGCATGATGAATACAAAGTTTTCTCACAGATACACACACACATATGTGCATACAGGCGTGGTGCCAAGCACCTTTACCTGCTTAGCCACCTCACCAGTTGCCTTTTGACAATGCTTATTGAGAAAGTAAGGGTTGGTCTGTTTGCAACATTCATAACATGACGATGTCCATATGGAAGACACAGAGAAGGCAATGAAAGAGTACTTCCTTTATTATTTGAGGGCTCCTGTGCCACGGAGTAACATGGGGGACACTCTCTTGCCCTTAAGTGCCACTTTATCAATTCAATGGAGCTCTGTGTACTCCAGTCTGAGAACCTGATTATACTTTAGCTTGTGGGAAAACCCGAATTCTATTTTGTTAGTTAAACTATTCAGTATGATGAACACAAGCCAGGCATGGTGGCAAAGGCTTCCCATCCTAGTACTCCAGAGTCAGAAACAAGTGGGTCTTCATGAGTTCCAAGCCAGCCTGTTCTACATACCAGAACCCAAGATCTGGGGAAGAGGTAAAAAATAAAGACAGAGGTGAGGGATTTATGAATCACAGGAGTCCAGGAGAGTGTCCTGAGACCAAGGCCAGCCCCAAGGGCCTGTGGACTTACACAGAAGAGGAACAGTCAGCAAGGAAGCCAAATTATGGTTGTCAAGTTTGAAAATACCACTTGAGCACAGTGTATCAGAATCCACAGGATAGAGTTCTGAGAAGGAAAGAGAACGGCTTCGTTAGTACACAGACCAGCAAAGAAGCTGGTCCTCATCTTCAGAGCCTGTGGATGTTGCCTATGTGTAAGGATGTTCAGATGAGGAGGCTGCCCTCCATGACCCAGGAGGGCCCTAAGTGCCTTCTTGAAGATCTACAGAAAGGCAGAGGAAAGGTGATATGGGGAGCAGGTCCTGAGACTCCAGAGGCAGGGGATGACATCAGAATGACAGCAACAGGGGCTGCACGAGGCGGATGATGGACCCTTCATGGGAAGCTGCAGAGGGAGCACAGCTCTGCTGACACCTGGCCTCAAGCACTGAACCAGGGACTGGACTTCTGGCCTCTGCAACTGTGGAGAGAACACACTTCTGCGGTTCTAGGCCAACATGTCCATGGTAATTTACTACACAAGGGTCAGGAAACCAAATCCATTAGCACAGCAAGGAACCCTGAAAAATAACTGAGCAGGATAGAACACTAGTGAGCTGCCTGCATTTATCTTTTTCCATCTAATCTGAATAGCAGTGTAAAGAAAGACCACAACCATATTTAAAATGTAGAAAAAGCATTTGACAAAATTCACCAAAAGATTTGGCAAATCTTGACCCAAATCTTGCCCACTGCACACTCAGAATAGCATAGATTTAAACACAGAATGCAAAAGGTATGGTACCTTTTAGGTGGTAACGGAGGCCATCTTTGGAATTTCCTTAGTCTGTCCAGCTGTGGAAAGGTAGCTTATAACAGAAATTTGTTCCTTACAACTTCATAGGATGGGAAGTCCAAGGTAAGGCTCTAAGGCTGCGTGTCTAGTGAGGACTCTGAGTCCTGGCTGCTGCCCCGTGATATACTGCTTGCTGTTTGTATGGTCTGGCTCCCTGCTGGGTTGCAGTTTTGGCTCTGCCAGGAAAGCAGATCCAATCTCATCATCAGCTATGATGTTGAATTTCAGTGTTACAATTTTTCTTACTGGGTATTTTCTGTCCTCACTCTGTAACCTGGGCTGACTTGGAACTTAGTACATAGCTCAGGTTGTCTTTGAACTAGAGGCAATCCTCCTTAGTCTCCTGAGTGCTGGTTGTGAGTTGTGCTGGGAACTCCAGGGATGTAGAGCTTTCATGAGCTGTCATGTTCCTGTAATTATCCCCAGTAAACCCACTGAGGTTTGTAATGAGTCTTTTTCTGTCCTGCCAGCCAGCTTCTAAAAAAATGACATGGAGACTTCTGATTAATTATGAAAGCTTGGCCTATAGCTTAGGCTTTTTCCTAACTAGCTCTTAAACATAAGCCAACCCATTTATATTAATCTATGTTCTGTCACATGGTGTTACCTCCTCCATCTTGCACCTCAAGTTTCCTCCCTGGGTCTCCTGCATGCCTAGATTCCTCCTCCTCCTCCTCCCCCTCCTCCTTTCTTTCCCGGGAAGTCTCGCCTATACCTCCTGCCTGATTATTGGCCTTTCCGATTTTTATTACATCAATCCCAGCAACACCTTCACACAGTGTACAAATATCCCACAACAAGGGTTCACCAAGTTAGACTCAGGTAGAATCTTTGGTCTGTCGTCATCAGTGCCCTATCTGGGCTGAACTGATGTTTGCTCAGCTCATGTCTCTATTAGTTATTTTTTGTTGTTGCTGCTGTGACAAAATACCTAGTAAAAGCAACTTGAAGAAGGGTTTGTCCTGGCTTACAGAAGAGTTCATCCTGGCAGGTAACAAATAGCAACAGGATCTTGAGGTGGCTGATTACAGGCCACATCTGTAGTCAGGAAGCAGAGCTTGATGGATGCTTGTGTTCAGCGTTTCTCCTTTTTTGTGCACTCCAAGACCCTAACTCAAAGAACAGTACTGCCTATATTTAGGATAGGTCATCCCACACACCTCAACCTCATATAGATATAATCCTCACAACGAGATATGCTCAGATTTGTCTCCATGATGATTCTAAACCCCATCAAGGTAACAATCAACGCTAACCATTATGTTGCCCTGAAGTCATGCAATAGACAGCTAGTTTTTGAACCTTCCCAGAAGGCCTTAGGAGAGATGATTTGGTACCTGGCTCACGGATGATTACAGCAGGGGACACTGGCCTATCTTGACAGCCGGTTTAAAGGGCTGGAGTGATGGCTCAGTGGTTGGTGCTCTTTTAGAGGACCTGGTTCAGTTCCCAGTCACCCATATGGGTGGTTCACAATCATCCATGACTCCAGTTCCAGGAGATCAATGCCTAACATCAGGCACACACATGGTGCACATACAGGGAAAACACTCATACACATAAATCAACCTTTAAAAAATTAAAAGAAGGCTGGGTGGTGGTGGCGCACGCCTTTAATCCCAGCACTCGGGAGGCAGAGGCAGGCAGATCTCTGTGAGTTCGAGGCTAGCCTGGTCTCCAAAGTGAGTTCCAGGAAAGGTGCAAAACTACACAGAGAAACTCTGTCTCGAAAAACAAAAACAAAAACAAACAAAAAAATTATAAGAAGTGTTGGGGAAGTGGGACTGGCTGGTCTGTGTGTAAATGTACATGTGAAAGGGAGTCCATTGATGCTCTAGGACTCAATTATAAGGAGTCTGGCCTCAGCAATGCACTAGTTGTGGAAACACCAGAAAATAAAATGTCACGATTATCAGTCATACTATTCACATTTAATGCATACTTATATATCAAAGGACTGAACAGTGAAAAAAGGCACATGAGTTTGAGGGGCTTGTAGGTATGAGGGATACAGATAAGGAAGTGCTACAAAAGTTTAGTCATGTGGAACATGACAGCAGGAAGGTACAAATGGCGAGCACCTGCCTAGTGTTGAGGGGAAAGATCATGCAGAAGAGCTTCTGAAAGGAAATGATGTAAGCGGAAAACAGCCAGAAGACAAGGGGGAATTGTGTGCTGGGGGAGAGGTCTCTACACACTGCAGGGTAAGGGCAAGAGGTGAGGGAGAAATGAGGGATGTGAGACTAGGGTTACCTGAGGGCACATGTGGAGCCTCTGCAGTTTTAGGGATGGGAGAGTAGTAGATTTGAGTTTCTTCAGAGAACACTTTGGGGTAATACAGGGCTGATTGAAAAGAAAACTGCATTGGAGGTAAGGACATTTATCTAGGTGAGTGTCTCAGTGTGTTGAATATAATACCAGAGACCAGGGAACTTACAATGAAAAGCAATTTCTCTTTTGTAGTTCTGGAGGCAGTGGATTCCATGGTGCTAGAATCATTGTGTGGTGTGAGAGCAACAAAGGAGAAGGTAGGACGCCATTCTAGACACAACCACACTGGCTCACGAAGGGCATAGTTGCTTTTACACATTACATTTATCAACATTATTGCTTAGGGAAATAAATTTCCAGTGAGTACTGAGCAGGGTAGGGTGAGCCTGTAACCTCAGCACTTGGGAGGTAGGGACACTGGAGAAGCCAAGGAAGAAAGATCTTGAGTTTGAGGCCAGCCTGGGCTACATAGAGCCTGTCTTAAGAAAATCTAACCCCAAAAGTTGGTGACTACTGTGGTTTTCACTTACGTTTATGCATCTTGCTAAGGCTTAAGCCAGATCCACAGAAAAGACAGGAAGTGTGTGTGTATGTCCATATGCCTCTGTAATAATTCAGAAACTACAATAATTCTCTTCTTTACTGATAAGATAACCAAATAAATTATTAATAGGTGACTAAAATAACCAAATAAATTATTAATAGGTGACTAGTTTTCTAGTCCTAACAGCCAATAGAAAACAAAACACACAAACAGAACTTGGCAGAGACTATATAGCAAGAGCTGGCAAGTACAAAGCCCACACACATGGTCTCCAATCGTCACCTGAAACTGCTCACACTTGGTAAGCTGACAACCTGACCAGGGAAAGGAAGTAGGTTATCTTCCTTGTTGATATATCCCCACTTTACTTGCCAAGATTTATAAAGACATATTTGGGTATAATTGTTTTTTGTTTTAAAGCAGGGTCTTGCAATGCAGCCCAGGCTGTCCACAATCTTGTGATTCTCCTGCCTCAGCCTCTTGTGTGCTGGCATTACAGGTGTACGGCTCTGTTGGTTTTGTTTTTTGAGACAGGGTTTCTCTGTGTAGCCCAGGAACTCACTCTGTAGAACAGGCTGGCCTGGAACTCACAGAGCTCAGCCTGCCTCTGCCTCCAGAGCGCTGGGATTAGAGGCGTGCGCCATCACCGCCTGACTATTTTTTAATATATAAAGAGTAAAGAATTTCTTATGCTGCTGAGAGAAAACAACTTAGCAGTGGGAGAGGAAATTACAGCCAGGTGTACAGTTCAGAAGTGGGGCCTATCACTGGCCAAACCATTGCTTCAGAAATATTCCTGTTGCAATTCTAGGAGGCAGAAGAAGACATTCAAAGTAGTTACATTTTGGAAAAAAAAACAAAAACCAAGGATAATTTGTGACCCTATCAACATTTTACCAGGAAAGAAAACCCACCAGTAATTCAAAGCTAGAAGCAGGTGGGAGCACGCACCTGTGATCTCCGGAGCTCAGTCTGTCTACTGTCTGTGTGAGAACTCAGCCTTTTTGTTTTCTATGGTTTTTGTTCTGTGTTTGTTTGTTTAAAAATAGTCAAGGCATGGCAGTGGTGGTGCATACCTTTAATCCCAGCGCTCGGGAGGCAGAGGCAGGCAGATAGATTTCTGTGAGTTCGAGGCCAGCCTGGTCTATAGAGTGAGTTTCAGGACAGCCAGGGCTACACAGAGAAAACCTGTCTTGAAAAACAAAACAGAACAAAAACAAATAAATAAAAATGAGTAAATAAAAACCAAGCAGCCAAATCTAAAGCTGCTAGCTCCACCGACCGACCCAGGTGTCCTCTCCACAGACTCCACAGCTGAGCCGGCCTTTCACCCTCTGCCTCAGAGCAAGGCTTCCCTAGCTCCTTTTCCCAGAAGCCTCTGAGATTTAGTCTTCCAGTCCAGTTGGTTTTTCTCTTACTCTCTAATAGAATTCTGCTTTAAAACTAAAGAAATACAAAGAACCAAGTACTTGGAAAAAAATTGAACTTCAAGAAAAAAAGAAAATCCTAGTTTTAGGTGAGGTTTTTGAGTCCACTTTAAACAGGAGCGTATTCCTTTTCCAAATGAGCATTTTATTTGAACAGATACATAAAAATGATTCCAATTTTAAAAAAATACTAAAACATACATCAACCATAAAAGCACTTCCTCTGACTGGAGGAAAATGGGAGTGGCTATTTTCAAAATAGCCATAAACACAAGGAGCCAACATAGCAATCATGACACGCATACATCACTTTCTTGACAAAAATAAGTTGTTCTAACACGAATGTTTTGTTCCAGCTCCTCCTGTACATTCCCCATAAAATCTGTTTGCGTATGTGACTCAAAGGCACTCAGTTCAGAGGTTATAAAGTCCTGAGCTCAAGTAGGAAACAAGATTCCCAACTAAAATTTGAACATAAATTCCAGTAGAACACGAAATGTTTGAAAATGTAGTATTGTATATAAATAATTCATAACAAGAACACAGAATGCTAGACAAGACCACGCACATAAGGTGAAGGAATATCCTCAGAATCAAACCAGTTTCCCTTATTCAAGTTTATTTCAAGTCCTAAAGCTGATTGCTGTTGTTGTCATTTGAAATTGTAGGAAAGTTAAAGTTTTAAAAAATATGAAAAATGCTTAAATTTAGATTAAAAAACAAAAACAAAAGCAAATCAAACCGAAACAGAAATAGTTCCTAAGCCTAGTCCCCCAAACCATGAAAAGGCTCTGATGGGAAAAAGCAGCGGAGACTGAAGGAAGGCATCAGACTGAACCGAAGACTCAATGAGCGACTGAGAACTAAAGGACAGCTTTAAAGGCACCCACTCAAGGAGCAGTTATAATTGGTCATCCAAACTCTGCCCTTAGCATTCTCTTAACAAAACAGGAACACATTTACAGATGAAAAAGTCAAGTTCACTAACACTAGGTAGGGTCAAAATTCAAGCTCAAAATTAAATCTGTATTTTGTTGCAAGGAAATGAGAAATTTACCTATAGTAATTTTCTACTGCTACTAAATTAAAGCGAGAGTTGATATCCTTTTAACATACATGGTTTGACAGATACTTTCTTAGTTTTAAAATACTTTTTCATATGTGCATAGAAACGTAATGAGGATGAGGACATCTCCTGCAACATCCATAAAGTTCATAAGGCCCATCACTGTTAGTCACCTTAGATGTAAATGCAGTAGGCCGGTAAGTTAAAGCTGGCCCCTACAGTTTTCAAAGTGCTCCTCTTCCCACCGACGAGTGCCTCAGTTTCCTGGGTTTTCTGGGTGACGATTACTTTCAGTTCTTTTTTCTGGTGATATATACAAGAAGTTACAGCAGATATACAAAGGGAAGACCAGAAGCCTGCTGTCCAAGTTCATCACCACTTGTTCCTACAAGACAGATTGGTAGGTTTAATGACAAGTAGACAGCAATGTTTTATAACATTTCTAAGTCAAGCTGTTGAATGAAATGAACTAAAGCAGCAGCGTGGGATGAAGCACTCACCACAGCTCTAATTGTAGACTCCGGCCCATTAGATGTGTGTATGAGCTTGTTAGCCACATTTCCCTCACTGTTTGGCTCCCTCACTGTTTAGCTCCTGGCTCATAGGATGGTACTGAGGACTAAAGCGGACAGACAGAACCAGCTACTCAACAGGGCAGCTATTTTCAGTTTTATAAGAGTCTCTATCAAGTTCCTGCGTATTTTATGAGCACAGAGTAAACAGAGGCTGGGCTCACAGCTCAGAGGCAGAGCACATGCATAGTGCTATCTGAGCTCGTCACTACTTTGAGTCCAGCATGCACAGGCTCTAGTTTCAATCCCCAGCACCTGAAGCAACCAACACACAAGCCCCTATGCACAGTGAACTGCTCACTTGGTTTCAGTTTTTAAGACACCAGTACAGACCACTAGACTGAAGCAGGGAGTCGATGCTGTCGTCACCAAGCACAGCCCTGCCCTTATCTAAATACCCCACTATGCCTAGAACACAGCACATAGTATTATCATGTAAAAGCATTTTGAGTTCAGCTACATCTATGCACATGAAACCTCCCAAAGACAGGTGGTGAGAGCCACAAGGGAACCACTGGTGCCTTGGATCTCTCTGGACTTCACAGATCTGTCCCAGAACCAGAGAGCAGAGTAAACCCTTAAAGAAGCAGCACTGAAATGACGGTCCCACATCTAACCCCAAGGGACGTCCCACAGGCTGCAGGCATCGGTCATGTTATTCTATACATTTCAGAGACTACTAAAAGCACTGTTTAGAGTCTGAAGCCCAATTCCTATACAGATCAACTATGTGAGTGACCAAAGTAGGCTTAAAGAGCTCTTTTTGCTGTTGTTGTTGATTGAGACAGGGTTTGACTGTGTAGCTCTGGCTGTCCTGGAACTCACTCTGTAGACCAGGCTGGCCTCCAACTCACAGAGATCCACCTGCCTCTGCCTCCCGAGTGCTGGGATTAAAGGTGTGCTAGCACCGATAATAGTACAACTTTTGTATGGGGGGGGGGGGAGATTTAAGAACATAAATTTAGGTAAATGTATAGAAATTTTATTCAAATATAGCCCACAATTTCTCTGTACTCCTCCCCAAAGGGAAGGTGGTATTCAGGAAAATCTCAGGGAGTAAAATCAGGACACTGTCATATTGGCAGACGGGCAAACAGTGCTGCCAAAAGGAATGTCAGCACACATCTGAGCCACTCTGCCTTGGGCCAAACTTGTCCTGTCCCTTCGACCCGAGTACAGCTTTACTAAGCCTTCACATCACATTTACTAAACTTGATGATTATCTTTGAAGCCATGCACACTGATGATAAAGAAAAAAAATCCCAACTGTGCACTGACAAAATCCAAACAAACAACCAATGTCAGGGGTCTGAGTGCAGTTAAAACTGGCCTCAGGTAGGTCGAAGGGCTAACTCCAGGGAAAAGAGGAAGCCGATGTCACTGTCTCAGGCCCAATGGACACATCAGTCTTGGAGTAAACTACATTAATCCCTCTCTCCAATCCCTAACACACTAGATGGCTTCCGGCATCCTCAAACCTTTAAACTCTACTCCGTACGCCTCCACCGAAACACCTGCATGGTGAAGTGCTCTCTGCAGGGTCCACTCTGGCTGTGCATAGCAGCAGCACACACCCAGGTTCTTTGCACACCAGGGCCTGCTTCCAGACAAAGAACTCACACTGCTGTGCGCAGTGTCTCCACCACCTCACCCCTGTGTTTAGACCGAGAGCCCATCTAACCTCCACTGGGGACTTGAGGAGAGAAACAGCTCTGATTCCTCCTTTCTGAGCACCTATCCTGTATGCTTTCACTCTGGCCTTCACTCCCCATCCTTGCTCCTGAATGTCTCCCAGGATCTTTATTCATTTATTTAGCTCCTATCTGACAGATCAGTCTTCCATTATGTCCCATATAGTGAACTCCTGGATGGCCAGGGCTTAGAGAGACACTGATAAAACCAGTTTTAAAATGAAACCAAGTGCATGCCCTCTGATAAAGAAACATTATCTAATGTAAAAAGTCATAAAGGAACAGAAAAAAGTACTGATGACAATTACACAGTCTTAATAAGAATAAGAATCACTCCAAAAGAAGAAATCACTGAGGGAAAAAGAAGCTGATCACCTTAAAGATTTGGAAACTGGCAACATGTGACAAACATTGCTCAATGTAAGTCATCAGTTTACACGGGGAGTCAAACAGAAACAAAAACCCAATTATACCAGCAATCCAACAAGTGAAATTTAAAGCTAACACAATTTGTACTTTCTTCCTTTCTTTTGTTTTTTGTAAAGATTTATTTATTTCCCATGTTTGTGTGTGCCTGAGTATATGCGTGTGTATGCAGTGCCCTCAGAGTTAGAAGAGGACATCTGATCTCTGGAACTAGAGTTACAGACAGTTGTGAGCTGCCAAATGTGGGAGCTGGGAATCAGACCCATGTCCTCTGCTAGAGAGCAGGAGCTCTTAACCACTGAGTCACCTCTCCAGCCCCCGAATTTACTTTCCACATCAAGTAAAAGATTAGAATGAATGCAATACTCTACTGGATGTACTCTCCTCTGCTGCTCAGAGGGCTGCAATCTGGCCATTAGAAAGGCATGTGCTGCCAGGAGCAGTGGTACACACTTGCATTACCAGTGACCAGACAGCCGGGGCAGAACGACCAGTGAGAGCCAGTCTAGGCTAAAACACATAAACACACAATAAATAATAGAAAAATACATGTGGGTATGTGTATTTCTTATAATAAAAACATTAAGAGACAACTTTTACCCAGTAAAGATGAATAATCTAAATTATGGTATTTGCTGGTTTTTTCCAGCCTAATACCTGTAACACATGGAAAACACATACACATAAGTGACCAACCAAAAGCCTCCGGCCTTCCCCTGCAGTCCGTCACACCTGCTCTATCCGTACTGAACTCGCTCCACCTCCCTCAGTTCTGAAGTGACCAGCAGCTCTCTTGCCCCTGTCTCACGCACCTGAGGCTTCTTAGGCTCACTTTTTCAGCCCAAGTGTTCCCTGAGCTGTCCTCACACTCATCTTCAACCTTGAAGCACGGGTTAGGGCTTCTCCTCCTCCACTGTCAGCCATCACATCTACCGTCAGCAATGCGACAGGGGTCAGGGCTTCTCCCTCTACATCACACAGCGCTCTGGGATCATGCTACAGTGCTTCTTACTAGGCTAACCCAACACAGGCTCATGTGGATTTCCTCCCCTACAGGAACAGAACTCAGCATGCAGTAGGCACAACAGCACTAGGCAAATAAAGTAGGTATGTAGTTAACTTGCCCTGGAGCCTTTTAGCTTTCTGGATGCTTTGAGGTGTCTGGATGCTATTTGTTATGAAGTTCCAGACAGAAGGTAAGGACAGACATTGCTCATTTAGTCACAGGGCCAACAGGAAATTTCAGTGCAGGAAGACAGGGATTTGAAGGACCTCATTCCATATCTGTTGAAAAAGACATTTCCGGCCGGGCGGTGGTGGCGCACGCCTTTAATCCCAGCACTCAGGAGGCAGAGCCAGGTGGATCTCTGTTGAGTTCAAGGCCAGCCTGGGCTACAGAGTGAGTTTCAGGAAAGGCGCCAAAGCTACACAGAGAAGCTCTGTCTAAAAAAAGAAAGAAAGGAAAGGACATTCCCACATACGACTTGCCATGCCTGCGTCTCTTTCTGCTTCTGTGGATCTGCAACAGTGCTCAGCGCCTCTCTCACACGGCCAGCACTCTGCCATGAGCTGTGCCCGCCCTTCGCATGGGCAGCAAGAGTGGAAGTGCACGCTAGGGAACTGTGGTGGGAGGTTCCCTAAGGCCCTTGGGGCACAGCTACTGAGTCTCCTCAGTGCCAGCTCTCCCACCTGAGGAAGTAAGGGCTCAGCAAAGGACTTCCTACCAATGTGGTAGGCTTTTCAAAGAAACACATTTCCTCACCATTTAGCACTCTCATTTTTGTTTACTTTCTCATCCTAACATTTCAAAGTTTATGCATGCATGTGGATGATGACATGACCAATGACTTCAGAGATAATATGGAGACTGTTATGGATGTCTATCCTCTTCCACTCAGGAGCAATAGAGGGTTGTCAGGCATCTTCAGGACATCTGCTGTGAGAGTGTGAATAAGCGCTCCCGGGTACAGGATAGAAGAAGCACTGCACAGCTTTGTGAAGATGATATTCACAGGAAGTATTTCCTTACCACCAACTCCTTCCTTCCCCTCAGATGATCTTTTGTTTGGTTTTGTTTTTGTTTTTGGAGACAGGGTTTCTCTGTTTAACAGCTCTGACTGTCCTGGCATTTGCTCTATAGACTAGACCTGCCTTGAACTCACAGTGATCCACCTGCCTCTGTCTCCTGAGTGCTGGGACTAAAGGTGTGCGCTACCACCACCTGGTGAGAGGATCTTTTTGTTTCAAAGGGTAGAGTAGCTCTCATCTGAAAGTCTTGAGACCAGACTGTCAGCCTTTGTATTTTTCCAGATTTCAGAACATCTTAAGTCTACACACAGATTCATTTGTGTTTCATACATACATTCATACAAAGAGACTCAAAGTAACTGTATGCACCATTTATTGGAAATATTGTTTCATGATGGACTGCTCCCTATGGTGCTCAGAACACTTCAGATTTTAATACAGCATTTTGGGTTTCATGGTTTTGGATCCAGGACACCAGGTCTACAGTGCTGGAATCAATCGAGCTCTGCAGAAGTGACCAGGATATTTTCACCTTTACTTTGCAACAAAAATTCAACTAATTTTCACATCAAAATATTGTCATTTTAATGTCAGTTTTACTTAAGAGCTTCAAAGACTCCAAACACACATACAATGCAGCCAAGTGGCAAGCACACACGCACACAAGCACACATGCATGTAAGCACACAAGCACACATGCACACAAGCACACACAAACACACATGCACATAAGCACACATGCACCCATACACGCACACATGCACACACAAGCACACATGCACACAAGCACACACGCACACAAGCACACATACCTGGTCTTTTTCAAGCGTCAGTATTTGGTAGCCAGTTGCTCTACTGCATATGAGTTTTCCACTACTGTCAAAAGAAGCCAATCGCAATCTAAAATTAAAAAAAAAATACAATTTTAACGTGGAGACTAATATAAACAAGGTCTTCCCCATTCTACTTTTTCCCTCTATATCCCTGGAAGCCTTATTTCTGGCAGTGCTGTGGACTGAGCCCAGCCCAGCGCCCTGGACATGCTAGGCAAATGTTAACACAGCTACAGCTCCAACCCTTGGTTTTTAGGAACAGGTCTCATTATGGAGCTCAGACTGGCCTTGAACCATGATCTTCCTGCCTCTACCTCTACTACTTACAGGAGTGAGTCCTTTATAAAGGATTTTAAAATTAACTCTATTCAGACTTCTAATTTGTGTTATTCTAATTATTGTATAAAAACAACTCTGAAGTGACCTGTCATCACCATGGTGAGACACACACATATATGAAGCTTACTATTTAGTTTCTTTGCAATGGCATCACCACATCTGTCCTCAGAGCATTTCCACCTTCCCCAGCTGACACCATCCCCACTCTTCAAATCTCTTCCCCCAGCTTACTTTCTATCCCCATCAACTTTTCTATTCTAGGCATGAGTGGAATCAGGATTGCTGGAGGGTAGAAGCAACCTGTGTGAGGCTTGAAAGATAACTGGATAAACATGGGTGGTAATGCCCACACCGCAGAACATGAGTCATCCTTCAAAGGGGAAGTCCAACAAAAGGCCAGCAATCCTGATGGAGTTGATTTTGCAAATAGCATCACTCAGCTACTTGTCCCTGTCAGTCCACAGCACCAGCTCCAGGAAGGACTTTCAGGCAGGGCTTTCTAAGAACGCCTGTCTTACTCTAGTGTGCACATTTTATTTGCTAGGAATGTAACATGGTGACAGTTTCGTGCTTGGAATCAAGTTGTCCTTCATTCCTATTCTAGCTGCTTATCCTGACACTCAAGACCTTCTCTTCTTGTTTACGGAGATATATTCAAAGAAATGGCGTTTTCTCAGCTCCTGGTACTTCCCCATATACTGCGTCTTACCCAAGTCCTACACTGGTGATCAAGGTTTCATCTCATTTCTTACCCTTTCACTGGTGTAGGAAGTGGGGGTGCCATCCTACCTAAATGCTATGCTCCTTCGAGGCTGTAAGCTGACAGATCCACTACATGGCTGATTCAGTGTATTGCGTTTGAAAATGATGTACCGATTGGTGTAAGTCACAAGGAGGTCAAAGCCGAAATTAAAACCCGTCCACCGCCAGCAGTACTAAGAAATACAAAAGATTCATTTCAGTTCATCACATTAGCAAATCATAAATTAAAAGTTCAAGTTTTTTTTTTCCCCCTTTTACATCAAGTATGTGCAAAGAAAAGCACTTTCTGTCTGTGTCTCTCCCATATGACTCTGCTCAAAACATCCGCCCTGGACTTGAGACCCCTTCTGTGGCCAGACTCCCCAAGCGTTATCCTATACTTCCCTTCACATTGCAGTCCCATTCCAGGCAACCACGCCTCCCACTACAGTTCTGAGTACAGACAGCTTGGGTACCTGGCATCTGTAGTAAAAGCGACTAGGCTCAGAAGTTCTCTAAAATGCTTCAACCAACTGCCAGACACATGAAGGCCACTCCAGATAGCATCGCCACAGCTACCAGTTAATCAGAGAGGGAAGTAAGGCAGTGTGGGAAAGGATAGAGTGTTAATACAGACACGATGAAATGCATTTTAAGGATTGACCCTTGAGGGATTTCTCATTGACACAAAGAGTGGAAGGAAAGAATTAGGCATCCACATAAATGCAGTTTGGAGCATAGATGACAGATGAACAAAGGTGCTATCTCCAAGTAGGAATCCTGGGGAAAACTGAGGAATGCTCCATCTGAGATGCTCTAGGTATCTGAGAAAGATGTCCAGCGGGAGTCAAGAGCCATTTCTGCAGACAGGCTGTAATGTCAAGGGAATAAATGAGAGCACATGGGACTGAGCATAGACAGGGACTAAGACCCGAATCTCAGTCAGTAGTACTGCTAAGGAAGAGAAGAATCTAGTAGACTTTAGAAGGAGCAGCCAATGACATAGGAAGACAACTGTCTGAGCAAGTGTCCTGGAAGTCAAGTGGAAAGAGACGCCAGCAGGGATAAGTGAAAAAGCTCATTGTTGCCAAGAGCATCAAGAAGAGAACAAGACTTGAACATGGATCATCACTGACACTGCTGTGGCAGTTCCAGTGGAGTGCTGAGAATAACTGCAGGGGAGTCAGAAGAGAGATGAGCCAGAACTAGCAGGAGGTGTGCAGCCAAAGAGCAGTCAGTCCTCAGGACCAACAGTCAGGATCTGAATGAGTAGGTGCAGCAGAAGAGCAGTGTGGATGGTGCAGCGGAGGGAGGTGGGCACTTCAGGCTTCTCAGTGTTAAAAAAGATGGAATCAACGGGCGGTGGTAGTGCACACCTTTAATCCCAGCACTTGGGAGGCAGAGGCAGGTGGATCTTTGAGTTCCAGGATAGCCAGAGCTACACAGAGAAACTCTGTCTTGAAAAACAAAAACAAAAACAAAAAGATGGAATCAAGATGGTGGGCAAGACAAAACAGACAGCTCAGGACAGTGGCAGGTCAGGGAGGCTGGCAGACTGCTGAAAGGAAGGTATACAGACTCCTACCGAAGTGAAAGTCAAGGCACCGTGTGAGCATCGGATGAACAGCATGGCCCTCATAAAGTGAGAAGGCGGAGTCACTTCAGACAGGGAGGACATGTCCACTGGAGAAAGGTAGACAGCCTACCATGCAGCACCACAGACCTGGGTGATGTTCATGGTTACAACACTAAGGAAAACGCACCAGGAACGGTGCTTGTCTCTAGCCTTGTTCTGGCTAGTCTTACATCAACTTGACACAAGCTAGAGTCACTTGAGAAGGAAACCTGATTGAGAAAATGTCCACACAAATTGTCCTGTAGGGCATTTTCTTGATTAATGATTGATGTGGGAGGTGCCCTTGTGGGTGGTGCCACCCCTGGGCTGGTGGTCCTGGATGGTGTAGGACAGCAGGCTGAACAAGCCATGAGGAACAAGCCAGTAAACAGCATCCTCCATGGTCTCTGCTTCAGCTCCTGCCTCCAGGTTCCTGCCCTAACTTCCTTCAGTGATGGGATTACAATCTACAACAACAAAGGCAGCTCTTCATGTGGAGAGCATTCTGAAGGGACATACGACTTTGAGTTAGAGTAACTGTCAAACAGAACCTCACTAAGACTACGCAACACCTCCCACACAAACAATCTCAACTTCTGTACTGCAGAGGGACCTTCTCAAGCTTCTCGTCTGGACTCTAAACCCAAGTTCAATGGTTTCAAACAAGACTGAGTAACTACTGAGTATGGTGGCTGTAACCCTTGTTCAGGACACCAAGCTGCAGAAAAGATGAAGTAAGGTCTCCTTAAGCCATGACATTCTAGTAATCAGGAGTCCCAGACATTTGCTTTCTTACACTTAAACTACTTTAAAAGAACATGTACTTATTTATTTTTGAGGCAGTACGAGTGCCATGGATATCCCACTTTTAAATATCATATTAGGAAAAACTGCAAACACATGAAAGTAAAGCAAAGAGTATAAGAGAATTTCCTCAGTAAGCTGAGAACATACAGACCACAGACGTACTTACTTCGCCATCTTTGGCAAGCTTTCTACCACACCTCATGCTATTTCCCTCAAGTTCTTCTTTATTGATTTCTTGAGGCCTAAAATGATATAAGAGTCATGAGCTTTCATAGATAATAGGCAACTAGCAATTGAAAAAAAAAAAAGAGCTGAGTTTAAAAGAACAGAAAATTGCTGGGCAGTGGTAGCGGACACCTTTAATTCCAATGCTCAGGAGGCAGAAGCAGGCAGATCTCTGAGAGTTTGAGGCCAGCCTGGTCTACAGAGCGAGTTCCAGGACAGCCAAGGCTACATAAAACTCAAGGGGAGGGTGGGTCAGCCCAGGATAAGTGTTATTTGCACCTGAGGGGGTGTTTGGTAGAATGTGTATTCTTTGCAGGGGAGGAATACAAACAAACAGTCTATTTTTCCTTTTTTGTTTACAGAGTGTCAAACGGACATAGGATTTGGTCAGCTGAGTGTAAAATAAGCGTGAGATGACAGAGGTTTCTGGGATAGGCTGCTTGCTGAAGGCTCCCATAGGCCATGATTATGAGTTTCTCCTGAAGTTTTCCTGAGTTCCCAGACATGTGTTCTGTGACTATTCAACTTTTTAGTATGATACTTTGCAGGCATATTAAAGAAAACAGCATAATGAGTCAAATATTCATTATCAAGCCTCAGTAACCCAGAGGAGCAACTCAACAGCATCAGATGTCTGTATTTGCCTTCAGGCAGAAGTGACACACTGCATTTCTGTTTTAGAAAGATAATCCTCTTCAGTCTGGGAGAAGATCTTGGAAGGTGGCTTTACTAGATCATAAGACAAAGTCCTCACACTTTGGAAGCCATGAAACTGGACCAGGCACTCAGCTGCATGAACAAGGCTGTGCAGTCATACAGTATAGTTGTATGCCCTCCCTGTTTACTACAGTGCTAAGGCCTAGGACATCCTGCATGACAGGTCAGCATTTGACCCGAGCTATGCCCCAAGTGGAACACATATTCCAGGGGTCAAGCAAACACTTACAGAAGCTGTGTCTTTGCTAAGAGAGAAAGGACAAAGCAGAAAAAAACCTCAAAAACATCCTAAACTTAAAGCCTAATATACAGTGCTACAGTGTCACTGGGAACTGCTTGACACCAACATTTCAGATACGCTTTCCACTAAATAACTGGGTCTTTGCTACTTCTTAATTTCTTCTACTTCAGGAATTTCATCGTCTTTGTGCTGATAAGTATGCTACAGACAAACTTGGAAAAAGATGAGACTATAAATAAAATAGAAATTTCAAAAACCCTGACAATAAGAATCTTGTAGCCCAGGCATGCACCACCATGTGAATTTGAAACCAGCCTGGTCCAGTTCCAGGACAGCCAGGGCTACATAAAGAGACCCTGTCTGTCTGTCTGTCTTTTGGGTGGGGGGTAGGAGTTTGAGACAAGGTTTCTCTGTGTAGCTCTGACTGTCCTAGAACTCACTCTGTAGACCAGACTGGCCTTAAACTCAGAGATCTGGCTGCCTGTGCCTCCTGAGTGCTGGGATTAAAGGCATACACCACCCACCACCACCAGCTGGCTGAGAGACCCTGTCCCCAAAACAAACAAACAAACAAAAAATCTTGTGAGTTTTATAGAACATTTTCATATATTTGCTGTTTGGACAGAAACTTACAACTAGGCTATTATTTTTTGGAAATTCTTTGGTGCATAAAAATGGGTTAAAAGAAAGTAAGGTAAAACAAAAAGTTCTCTTAGGCTTCCTTTGTGCAGCTATAACCCGATGGCTTTCATTCACTCAATGCAAATATCTTCAAAACCTATTTATTAATCATAATTTGACATCATCCCACAGTACGAAAATGAGCTTTATCTGCACATAAATTTCTAAAAGTGTCAGTTTAAACAGCATGGCAGTATGTGAGTGGATGCCTTTAAAAAGTCACGGCAACCACGTGAGGTGCAAACAGTCTTGCGCATGTGAACTACGTCTGCTGCATGCCTGACAGCAGCAGTACCTCAGGCAGCAACGACTGCAGCTGCAGGATGACAATGTCAGACAGAATTCTGAGGGAAGCAAGCACCTCACTTTCTGTTTGCAGGGCTCTGCCTAGAAGAAGTCTCGAGTCCCATGGTCTTGCTCACAGGCTTTCTCAAAATCGCTCAGCATTGGGCAGCTTTCCCCTCCAGTCCTCTTTTCTGCCCGTTTTCTTAGACGGCCCTTCCTAAGGAGCTCCACTAAAACTATAGTGGAAATTCATAGCAAGGCTTACTATTTATGTTGGATTGGGGACTCTGTGGTAGAGCACTGAGTGGAGCACATGCTAGGCCCCAGGTTCAGTCTCCCCCTGAATACCCAGTAACACGATGGAGCATACTTACCCCACTTCACTGTCTTGTTCAGCACGGAGCATAGCCAGCCACTGCTGTTTATACACTGAGGACAGCCACTCTAAAGTGTAGACAGCAATTAACAAGTGGTTGGTAAAACTTACTCCTAAACTTATATTTAAAACAGCAATTCACAAAGCAGGCAGTTTGTTTTATAAATACACAGCAGCAATGAGACTCTTAGCTCTACCGTGATAAAGGGCATTAAGCCTTCTCTTAGACTTAAGAAGGACCTCCTTTCCGGAAGAGAGAAAACAGGCTATGCTGGCACCAGGCTATGCTGGCACCAGGCTATGCTGGCACCAGGCTATGCTGGCACCAGGCTATGCTGGCACTTCCCTTTGCTCCTCGCAGCACATCGATTCCATTTGTGAACATTGTTCCTAAGAGTGTTTTCAGGTATTTTTGGACCAGGCTGGCCTTGAACTTACAGAGATCTGCCTACCTCTGCCTCCTGAATGCTGGGCTTAAAGGCATACACTACCACTGCCTGGCTATTTTCAGTTTTTAATAAAGTTCTGTATTGGGGGACTTAATAATGGATTCTTCATCTATTAAGTTATCTGTAGTAACATCTCATTATGGGAAAAAAGCCATCTGTCAAGTTCTAGAGTGCTCTGCAGTAGGCGTGTACAGGGAAATGGAACAAAGAAGGTCTTGCTGGCTTTTAACTTTACCTAGTGGAAGGGCAACTGCGTGTAACCTACCACCATCCACACAAAATCTAAGACCACAGAGCTGAGAAAAGACAGGCAAGGTTCCACAGAGCAGTGGAGAAGAGAGGACTGAAGAGACAGAGGACTGTGAAAGGGAATGGGGCTATGAATGGCAGGTGAGATAACAGCTTGAAAACACCAAACTTCTGATGCAGAGCAATTCTGATGAGCAAGTCATGGCATTTCCATGGGTGGTAAGTGTCTACTATTCTGCAAAGATACATGTTCCCAGAGCTGAGGTCAAACAATGAGAAGGTAGGAATCCTATAAATAAACTGACTGGTTGGGAAGGAAGAGGGTAAATCAAGGGGTGATGTGGAGGAAGGAGTAGGGGTCAGGTCACGAGCAGTACTGGAAAGGACACTGGGGGCTAGGACTGACTGTGCCTGTCTTAACTTCCTGGTCCCTGGTCACCAGGCTGAGAGATAAGGTTCTCTTTAGTACAGCTAAATAAATGCAGAGAGGAGACAGACGATTTTGAGATTTTGTTGATCCCACCTCTAGAAAACAAACGAACGAACAAACAAACAGGGCTTGGGAGGTGTGGCGATAAGATGGATGAGAGTGGAGGAGGCCTAGCAGAGGCTACAGAATAAGACATCTGCTGAGATGACCTATGACAAATCTAACTCCACGACATGACGAACCTCAATTGAGCCTAACATTAAGACACCCGCTCTCCTGCTGAGGATGGAACCCAGGGCTCTGTGCATGGCACTCAATATCTCTGCCCCAGCCTACATCTTTAGCCCCATTTCCTTCTGAGAGCATATTCCAATGAGCCACATGACACTGTCTGCTTCCTTACAAAAGTGTGACATTTAACTTTAACTTACATTTTCTTTTTAAATTGAAATTTTGAACACACAGAAAATTTTGCTTATATTTATAAGATTGAATAAAATTTGTTTCAAGTCTTCTTAAATCACTTCACATCGGAAGAAAAAAAAAAACCCTGAAATCTGGCCATAAGTCTATTTTTTAAAAAATTTTATACCGGGTTGGGGATTTAGCTCAGTGGTAGAGCACTTGCCTAGCAAACACAAGGCCCTGGGTTCGATCCTCAGCTCAAAAAAAAAAAAAAAAAAGAAAAAAAAAAAAAGAAAGAAAGCTCCAGGCCAGCCATGGCAATACAATAAGACCCTGTATCTATCTATCTATCTATCTATCTATCTATCTATCTATCTATCTATCTATATACCAAATAAAATGCTTCAGACTCCAGATGTTTATACAATTTGTCTTTCAGACATAAAACTTGTCCCCTTGTACCAGACACACCAAATGTAAATTATATCAGACTGTTTTCCAAACTCAACCATCCTTAAAGATGGGGCTGGAGAGTTGGCTCGGTTGCTGCTCTTCCAGAGGACTCAAGTTTGGTTCCCTGCCCACAATCAGACAGTCTGCAACCAAGCCTGTGTAACTTCGGCTCTAGAGAATCCAATGCCTGCACCTGTACTCAAATGCACACACACACACACACACACACACACACGACACGTACTGATACACAATTAGAACCAATCTTTAGAGCACCTTAAGGAAAGTTTGACTGGAAGGACGTGTCATGGCTTTGGCATCTAATTTCCATCTCTGCCTGGGGTTTAGGACACACTAAACTACTATAGGCTTGGCGCCCTGCTTGCTTTCTCTCTTTTTGCTGGACTTTGCTTCAAAACCAGGGTCTTAAACATACTAGACAAATGTCCTAATGTACTTATACACTACCAAATGCAGCTTGCTACAACTACAACAGACTTATAAAAATAAATACTTGTTTCAAGAAATTTGAATTATAATGAGTAGACATACTTGATTCGACATGTTTAGGAATTCAGAAAAAGAAAAAGCAGAAACTAAGCAAATTTAAGAGGAACTAATAAAAGGAGCAGCTGTACTTTTTAAACATATCGAAAGTAATTTTTTCAGGCTACTATTCAAAACAGTGCACTGGTTACCCAACCTGAGGAATACCCAGAGCCAAGTGTGTGGTCGTACGCTTCCTACGGCAGCACTTGGGAAGTGGAAGTCTGAGATCAAACGCTTCAAGTTGGGGCTGAAGCTACAGCTAACTGGTAGGGGCTAGCATGCAGCACAAAGCCCTGAGTTTGATCCTCAGTACAGAAAACAAAAACAAAGTACTCTATTGCAAAATGCTTCTTAGTCACTTAAATATTGTGGCAGGTACTTTAATAATGACATGACACAGTATGAAATGTGAGCACCGGATGTTCACATGCTCATCTCCATGAGCATAAAGATACATACTTTATGGGATCAAAGATGACTTCCTGGTTTCTTTAACTGCTCTTTCCTATGCAAGTATGAAATGCTACAATCAGAAAAACATGACTTCAAGTCACAAACACATCAGGTTTTCTTACCTGAAGGTACCAGAGAATCCTGCTCAATGATCCTTGCAGAAGCCAGGTCACTGATAATGTACTGTAGCCTTAAATGTCTGAACACGGACACAAACGGTTTTCCCTGCTCAGTTTCAAGGAAAGTCGTCCCTTCAAAGTCTATTAAGAAAGTTTTAATTAAACAGCATTCTTGTCAAATGTGCTGTTTTACTAAATGTTTCTATGGAGACACACACACACACACACACACACACACACACACACACACACACACACACAGAGTCTGCTAGAATGCAAGTAAGCTACTTCCAAGGATTTCAACAGTCTTAGTAAATCTAAGATGTGGAAAACCTTAGAGGAACTTGAAAAATCTCTCAAATTAATTTTGGTACTAAATAGGCCTTTGGCTGAGACTTCAGCTGTCCTTTTATTCTTGTGGTTGATCTTACAGGACAGTATGGTAGGAGAGGTGTGCTTGAGGAAGTGGCTCACATGAGACTTTCTCTCTCTTTCTAATCCCTTCCCGAGGAACCCAGAAGGACATATGAGGGTCTTCACGTGATGACCAGGACAAGAACAGCTATCCATCCTTCTAACTGACATCAATAATAGATACCACATGCAACACCCATTATGTGGGTGTTGGGAATTGAACTTACGTCCTCTGCAAGGGTAGTACTCACTCTTAACAACTCCTGAGCTATGTCTCCAGCCCCAGCAAGGGCTGCTTACACACTGTGTGGTACATGTCACACACCACCTCTGCATCTACTTTCCAGTCAGTGATGCTCAGAAGCAGTCCAGAGGCCCTATCAGAGAGCCGGGGCCTAGCTTACCAGGGGACTCTAATCGGCCAAACAAGCAAGTATAACTCCCTGGATGAGCTGGTGACAAACAGGGGAACAGTGTAGTTCTGGGGTCAGAATGTGGCCACAGGTCAGGAGCCTGTCCTTACTCAGCACTGACTTTCCTGCTGTGAACAGGAGGCTCAAGTAGGAAATTGCTCAGCTGTCTTCCAGCTCTAAAACCAAGTCTGTAAGCGAAAGCCAAGGCCTGATTTTAAGAAGTATCATTAAAAGAAAAAGAAAAAAAAAAAAAAAAAGGCACGCGTGCGCGCGTGTGTGTGTGTGCTTGTGTGTGTGTGTGTGTGTGTGTGTGTGTGTGTGTGTGATTCTCAATAAAAATTTCAATATACCTTTTTTCCACTTTGAAAACCAGACATCTGTTTCTGTCAAAAGCTGCTTTAAAGACCCATTCCAGGAAGGTACCAGCTGAAGGAACATCCACTATTTAAAAAAATAATAAAAAAGGAATTGTAAGACTTTATCACTTCAAGATATTTTAAAATAGTCCTATTAAAAAAAAAACCTTTTTTTTTTTGAGATGGAGTCTCATGTAGCCCAGGCTGGCCTTGAAATTAATATGTAGCTAAGGATAACCTTAAACAACCTGTGGAGAGCTGGAGTTATAGGCCTGTGCCACTATACTCAGTTTAAGTCAGCAGTTCTCAACCTGTGGGTCACAACCCCCTTGGCAAACCTCTATCTCCAAAAATATTTAGACTCATAACAGTAGCAAAATTACAGTTATGAAGTCACAATGAAAATAATTTTATGGTTGGGAGGTTACCACAACATGAGGAATTGTACTGAAGGGTTGCAGCATTAAGAAAGTTGAAAACCACTGGTTTAAGAGGGGCTGGTTATTAAACCCAAGGCTCTGTACGTGCCAGGCAAACACTCTACCAATTGAGCTACATCTCTAGCCTATGACAATGGCTAAAATTTTCATTTTACAAGCAAATGAAAGCTTACTATTAAAGCTTTCAAGTCATCATGGCAGGAAATAGACCTCTGATAATAAAAACTCAGTGCATTATAATAATGAGAGTCGCAAGCACACCGTACTGAATCAAATACCTACAGCTTCAACATACATAAGACACTGGTAATTCTGTATTAATTTATTCTAATCATTAACAAAAATAACACTAAATATGTTGAAAGCCCACAAGACTGAAAAAAAAAGTGGACACGGGAAAAGGAAATTCTGACTCTGTGATGTTGAGACGGTACGGAAGCAGTAATGAGTGTGGATGTTCACTCTCCACCTGTCATGGAGAAGCTGAACACATCACCTAATTTCTCTGGGGTTAAATTTCTTCATTTGCAACTCGAGTGTCCTGGAGTGCTCCCCAGGTCACTAAGGGATGTGTACTGAGTGTTTATGAGCATGGTGCTGGCATCAAACCAGCTACACTGACAGAGTGATTGCCAGTGGAGCTCACAGGTAAAAGTGGGGTCCCACCCCCCCAAACACACACATTTTTCAACAGCCCAAATGCTAAGTTTCCTCGAAGGAAACTAACAGCTGCAGTCTCATCTTGACCACAGAAGCGCTGTGACTTGGAAGGTTCTCACTAAAGGTTTCACAGCTGCATGAAGTGCACACTACATTCTGCACAGGGACAACGGATTATTACAGGTGAGGCAGTGGGGCAACAGCAGTGGCCGCTGAGTACAAATGCTAGCCCTCACCGACAGTCACAGTAATAGCTGATTTTGTTTTCAATTGTGAAACAAAATTAGACCTAAATCTGTCAAAAGGGTGAAAAAAGCTGGGCTTGGTGCTCCTATGTGTAATCACTGCACATAAGAGGCCGAGGCAGAAGGATTGGTACAAGTGTGGGATGCAGAATGAGGCCCTGCCTCCAGAAAAAAAAGCAAAACCAAATATTGTGGTGGTTTGAAAGAGAACAGCATTATCTGAATGCCTACTCCTCAGTTGGTGGAAATGTTTGAGAAGAATTAGAAGGTGTGGCACTTTGAAAGTGTGTCAATGGGGGTGGGCTCTGAGGTTTTAAAAGCCCACCAGAGGTCCAATCTTTCTCTCTGCCTTCATCTTGCTGATAATGATTTAAACTCTCAGCTACTTCTCCAGCATCATGCCTGCTTGGCTGCTGCCATGCTCCCTGCCATGCTAATCATGGACTAACCCTCTGAAATTATTAGCGAGCCCCCAGTTAAATGCTTTCTTTTATAAGTTGTCTTGGTCATGGGGTCTCTTCACACCAACAGAACAATAACTAAGACAGTCACTAACCCCCAAATCTAAATAAAGACTTAGGATTTGGCACATAGCCACCTGCTTGAGATGGCGTGGTGGACTGACTTAGGTTTTCAACTGTGGTGATAGAGAAATGCACCAAGGATCACATGCTTTCACTTCAGGAGAGAACTGAACAAATTATAGGAGTCACATGACACTTAATGATGTAAGTGTCTTAGGTTAGGTGATGTGGCCACTATGGCTAAATAAGCATTGTGAGCACATTCAAGGACGGTGAGGCTGAGGCTGAGCTGTGGTGTTCAGGTTCGTTATTTTCAGCTTATGATGATGGATTTACCAGACACAACCCACTGTAAACCAAGCAGCACGTGTAGTTCTGCCTAACTGAGCACCCACAAGCACTGTTTCCAGCTTTTCACTATGGGAGCAACTGAAGTAATATTCCTGTATACATTCACCAATACCTTTTTAAGAGCTGTATACACATCCATCTCCACTTGCATCACAAATAAGTTCGATGAACCGATGAGCTGTTTCATGACGTTTATACTGGAAAGGACAAAACACAGAAGTAAGCTCGTCTTTATACACAGCTAAAGGACTCTGGTGACTTTTAAAAAACTTGTATTTGTGTGTATGTAATATGTATGAGTGCAGGCCCACACATGCCCTGGTGTGCAGAGGACAACTTTCAGGACTTGGCTCTCTCTTTCTACCACAGGTTCAGGGGCCTGAGATCAGGGCACGAGGCCTGTGTAGCAATTGCTGTTATCTGCTAAGCCATCTCATTGGCCCTAAAAACTTTTAATTCTCTGTCAAATGAAATATGGAACTGAAGATGGCAGCAATGTTATCTGCACGAGACAGAGCACCTTCACTAGCACTCCATTTCACACGACCCTTAATTGTGACCCTGGGTTGTGAAGGATCTGCAGAACCTGCATTTACTCAGATGCTGGAAAAGTACTGCAGAATCCGACTAAACAGCAGCACCCTCATCTTCCTCCCCCTATTTCTATGAAAAAATAAAAAAAAAATTGAAAATTCACTAAAATAGCTGCATCTTCAAAGTAACCTTTCTTTTCCTGAAGCAGGAAATTGCTACAGACCAGGCTGTTCTCAAACTTGCCATCCTCCTGTCTTAGCCTTCTCAGTGCTAAGATTATCAGCAGGCCACCACATACTATTCAAAATAACTTTTAACATCTATGTTTAAAAAAACTTTTAGTCAGAAAGTCCACTTAAGTCAGGCATGGTAGCTCATGCCTATAATTCCAGCAGAAGCAAAAGGATCTCTGTGAGTTCAAGGGTAGCCTGATCAACACAGTGAATTCCAGGATAGTCAGGGTTACACAGTGAGACTTGTCTCAAAGAACAAACAAACAAAAAGCAAACAAACAACATTTTTATTACTCTCAGAGTAAGATGAGGTACAGTAGTTTAAAGTTAGAAACGAAATGCGGTCACTGGCTGCTCACTCTGTTTTTTTCTTTCCTTTTCCTTTAACCAGAAAAGCTTCCGGGTTTTTAAGAAGACTCCTCTATGACACCTTCTTTCTGACAAAGTTCAGTGAGATCTCTAATACCTCTCCCACCTCAGAAGCCATGGCATACTAAACCCTTTGTTGTATTCGTTTTTATCAAAATGCTTCTAATCCCAGCATTCCAGAGGCACAGGTAGGTGAATCTGTGAGTTCAAGGCCTGCCTGATCTACATAGTGAGCTCCAAGGCAACCAGGGCTGTATAGAGAGAGCCTGTCTCAAAAACAAAAAACCCCAAAAACAAAACTACTTAAAAAAAAAAAACAAAAAAACAAAAAAAAAGGAAAAAAGACCAAAAAACCAAAAAAACACTCATGACAGACATGAGTATTATACCTTAGAGCCTTCAAAAAATCATTCCCATCCAGAATTTTCCAGTCTCACTGATACAGGAAAGCTCTGACCGTGGAAAACACAGCACAACCAAACTGCATCCTTCACAGCCCTCAACGGTACAGCTTTAATACTCCAAGGACATCAAGAAGAAAGTAAGACAGAGTGAACGATACATAGATGCAGTTCAAAGGGCCAAGCTAACTATGAGTATAATTTTTATCAGGTTCAGTAAACATTACTTTTTAATTTTATTCTATGTGTGTAAGCGCGTGTGTGTGTGTGTGTGTGTGTGTGTGTGTGTGTGTGTGGAGAGAGAGAGAGAGAGAGAGAGAGAGAGAGAGAGAGAGAGAGAGCGCACGAGCGAGCAGGAGGGAGAGAACACAGGTCATGACAGGTGTGAAGTCACGGGACAAGTCATAGGGACTGGTTCTCTCCCGTTACCCTGTGGTTCAGGGGATAGAACACAGGTCAACAGGCTTTTTGCGTAAGTGCCTCCATCCGCTGAGCCATCTATTGTCCCACAAAAATTGTAAGACAGGGTCTGGAAGATGGCTCAATGGTAAGAGTAAAAATGGTAAAAATCAGCTCTCATATGTGCTTTTAAATATTAAAAAGTAAAAACAAATCAAAACAGCAAGGAAGGAAGGACGAAAACTCATTACTGCTTCCCAGAACCCACACAGTGGCTCACAAACACCTCTAACTTCAGTTCTAGTGGATCCTACACCCTCTTCTGGTCTCTAAGGAGTCCTGGACAGAGACATACAGGCAGACAAACTGATATTAAAATAAATCTTTACAAAACATTTCCCCCCTAAAACATGTTGTTTTAGGAATTCAGTCATCAGTCAGCTAGCCAACTGAGAGGAGCGGTTTTTTTTTTTTCGGTCCAAGAGGAGGGGTTTTCATTGGGGATAGCCATGACTGAGGAAGAGGCAGGCCTTTTGGGGAGCAAGGAATGAGCGACTGCGGGTGTAAGAGGTGGCTTGTGACTCAATTTAGGTCCCCCATTTGTCCTTTAATATTTGTGCAGGATTTTGCTTGATAATAAACGGTAAAGAAATCTTTTATCATCTGGTGTACAACATGGTCTTGCAGAGCGGCTGTGCAGGAAAACAGGGGTGTGGGGAGGGTGTTCACCACCCTCCACCAGACTGCAGAGCAGCTGTGCAGGAAGGATGCACCCTAGCGATTTCTAGCAAGGCCATGTTCTATGATAAAAATGATTTTCAAACTATCCCTTTTGAAGCTTTACAGGCTTGCAGAAGCGAGGTAGCACTTGAACGTCTTTACAGTCTTAGAGGAGGGTACATTTCTATTACAATTGTTAAACAATATATGTACATTTTATAATTTACAATAAAGAGAGAGAGACGTGCAGCATTTATTCAGTTTGCGTATACAGTCAGGGTGCCTTTCACTAAATTGTTTGCTCTTCTTCTCCTCATTCTTCTGCTCTTCCTTCTGCTCCTCTTCCTCCTCCTCCTCTTCTTGAGACAAGGTCTTACTATGTAGCCCTGGCTGTCCTGAAACTTGGTATGTAGACCAAGCTGCCCTCTAACTCAGAGATCCACCTCTGCCTTCCAAGTGCTAAGATTAAAGGTGTGCACACTAGGCCTGGTTCTAATAAAGTTCTTTGTGTTTTACAAACACCTGAATACCTGAGCAAATGCAAAGTGTCACTTTAGGGTGATTTGCTGTGAAGGTTCTTGGAATCCAAATACCTGAGTTCTTTGAAAAGCTCCACACTCTGGTGAGTCATCAGGTTGTTCAGAAGCCACTCGAGGCACCTGAGGAAAAAGTGTGGTTAGCTATTTTATCTGAAACTGGTAAGTCACTGACATCTTAGTTTAGTGAAAAGATATTAATCATGCTAGGCCATGCTCAAAGTTTTTTACCTCAGTGATCTGAAATTTAGTATAGCTTTTGTCAGTAGTTATTATGGGGTATTCCCTTTATATTAGTATCATTTCTCATTAAGAAGTTAAATGCCTTGTAAGACGTTACCTTCCGTACCATCTGAAAATAAGCTCTGCAATTCTCAAACTACCCAGATCTACATAGTATATAAAGTCTGTGGTGCCTCCTCCTTAAGTGGCGGCCACAGCTGTATGAGCATAGTTCAGCCCCACCATGGTCACCGACAAGCGCAACTCTGAGCAACTTAATGCTCAGTCCAGAAGAAAAGCAGGCTTTCAAAGTAACAAATTCTATCACTCTATTCTTTCCCCCACTAATTCTTTATTACACTCTCATAAAACTACAACACAGCCAAATTCCCAGAAGTGGGATGGGAAAAAATAGGAAAAGTGACTCACTTTTTCTTTACAGAGTCTAATCCATAGGTCCCTGCTGATGTATAATAGCCACACACAGTTTTCACATTAATTGTTTCCTTCATTGTCTCACCACACTGCTGTATTAAACCATCCTGTAAATATAAACAAGCACTGGAAAGGCCATTTCACCTGGGAAAATCAGCTCTCATATGTGCTTTTAAATATTAAAAAGTAAAAACAAATCAAAACAGCAAGGAAGGAAGGACGAAAACTCATTAAGTGCAGCAAGCCTAAGTTTCTTCTAAGTCAACAAAAACACCGAAGAAAGGATCCAGCAAGTGCCCCACTCCACACCTGGGACGGAGAACGAAATGGGCAGGGGAGGCACAGGGACAGGGAGACGCTGTGTGTCTCAGCTCTGTTTTCCACTCTGGACCTTTGCAAACGTCTTCAACAGCACCTTACCGTACGTTCTTCCTGCTCTTACTAATCTAAGAACTCTTTACACAGCTAACCAAGAGACAAGGTAGACAAAGAAATGATACAGATGTATGGAACATCACTCAGTAAAGTTTAAAGCACCATCAATACCCAACCGATGCTCTAAACAAGTATATCATAGTTTTAAGTAACATATTAAAATTGTAATCTAAAAGAGTCACATAGGTTTCAAATAAACCACCTCCCACGTACACAGAATATTGTCATTTTTCATTCAGATTTCTGAAATATATTCATCATGCAACTATATATTATTAAGTTAGAATTAGTAAGTTATAAAAATAAGGCAGAAAGCAGATTTAGAACAAATCCAAAAACGACCAAAGTTAGAATATATATTCAAAGTAAGTATTGGAAAGATAAAAATATTTGAAAAAAAATATTATCAACCAGGACAATAAACAAGCTAATAACTAGCACTTTTTCATTTTTATTTTTTTGGTTTTTCCAGACAGGGTTTCTCTGTGTAACAGCCCTTGCTGTCCTGCATCTCATTCTGTAGACCAGGCTGGCCTTGAACTCACAGAGATCCACCTGCCTCTACCTCCTGAGTGCTGGGATCAAAGGCATGCGTCACTACCGCCTAGCCTAATAACAAGCACTTTAAATAGATCAGCAGGTCAAACCACAGAAGCTTAAATTAAAGCATAACATTGACGCATTGGTTTTTGAATTTAATTCTAGATCCTTCTTTTCCTAACACCTCAACTTCACTGTCCCAGTAGATCCCACCCTACCACCCGACTTCCTCTTCTGGAGCCTTTTCCTCTCTGGTTATTACTGTTACCTTCATCTAGATGGCATTTGGACAACCGCAGTACATTTGTGTCTCAAATGTGCTCTCTTTCCTTCACACACTGTACCTGAACTAGTCCTGTTGTTCTGGTGTGGGGCTGGGAATCAAACCCAAGGCCCTGCACAAGCCAAGCGAGTGCTCCACAACAGAGCTGTACCCTCAGCCAACCTGAAGTAGAAACAGTCTTTCCCTGATTAAAATCTTCCAAAGGTGCTCGCAGGTCAAGTTAAACTTTGCAACACACAAAAGGAACCCTCATGTGCTGGGTTTGGCCTTTCTCTCTAATCTTTTTTAATTTAATTTATTTTTTGTTTTGTTTCTTGAGATGGGATCTTAGCATGTAACTTTGGCATGTCTGTAAGTCACTGTATAGACTAGGCTGACCTTGACCTTAGAGATCTGCCTGCTTCTGTCTCCTGAGTGCTGGATTAAAGATGTGCACTACCGTCCCTGGATATTTTAGATGTTTATTACTTATGCTGTATGAATGGTGGGGGCACACTTCACAGCATGCACGTACTGATCCAGGATAGCTGGAGGACTCAGTTCTCTCCTTCTACCATGTGTGTCCTGGGGATGAACTCAAATCGTCAGCCTGGGTGGAGGCACCTTTATAGGCTCAGCTGTCTTGCCAGTCCTCCAACTCTATTTAACTGATGCTGGGAACTCAGTCTCCTTAATTCTCTAATCTTCTATTTTCTCCGACTTTCGGTCTTTCTGTTCCTGGTCCAAAATGCTGTTTTGCCCCTCTTTTCACACATGAAAGGTAAGCACACTTCAAACTCAATCTAAAATACAGTGTCCTGTGAGGGTCTAGGCTGAACTGGCCCTTCCTGTCTTTACAAGTTCATTAGACCCACGAGGTGCTTATGTTCTACTCTTAACACGGTAACTGTTGGGACCTTTTGGCTATGTATCCACCTCTCACCTGACCCTCACTGTACTGTGAGCTCCTTGAAGGCACACACAGATGTCCATGTTTAGGAACTACATCCTCTTTGGCCCCTTCACCAAGTCCCACACTGCACAGTATATTCAACATACAGTCACTGAATGACACACATCATTTACATAGGATGGTATCACAGTCAGGAGCTTAAATAACAGACTCAGTGCTTCTTTGACCCAATGAACTAAATTACTGATCATAAACCATCTGCTCAGCAGTCATGTCACTGATGGACAGAAGTCTGCAGAGGAACGTGGGCAAGCGAACGTTCCCAAATAGCAACTCACCAAGGAAGCTACTCAGAAACAGCTCCCATCCACTTCACACAGGGATCAAAGCCCCTCAATTGAACTAACGGCTGTTAGTCAAGCATTTTCAACAATTTCTAACAAATGGCATGTTTATACATTTTAAGAACTGCAGAAGCAGAATTTCACTTGTGTTTTAGAGGTGTGCACAGAGACATAGCAGGCACTGTGACACTGCTGAGTGGTGGCATACTCACCAACTGCAGCATGCAAGCTGCAGCCAAAATGGCGACGACACGGCTGGGTTTGATTAAGACGTCATCTCGATACAGTGATCCAAATGCAACCTGCAGTGCTGAAAGCAAAGTGCACACACATAATGAAACACTACCTGCAGGTGTGCGGCACGCCCTGCAGAAGCAGCAAGGACATTCGTCTGAACCTAGAGACGCAGCACGGATTAGACGGCAGCCTTCGCTATTGGTGGTATTAATACATAACGTGCTTGCTGCAGAGGATTCTGCCCGCTCCTGCCACATTCTTCTCTGTCTAATCTTAACACAGTCAGTAGTGAGAATTAAGGCCTCCTGGAAGATGGTTGTGCCAGAACTGATGAGTAGATCAATCACTAAGTGTTGGTACACAGCCCATCACTCTATGACAGTATTTTCTTTAGGGGAGTAGGTAAGGAACTCACTCACTATGTAGCTCAGGCTGGTCTCCAATTCACAGCAATCCTCCTGCCTCAGCCTCCTCAGTACCAGGATTATAGACCTGTGGCACCAGGCCACTAAGGTGTGAGTTTAAACTCCTGGCCTTGTCTGTGCCCACTCATGCCCAGCTCCTCAAAGCTTTCCAAAACTGCTCCTCCTCCAACGCCACTCTCTTGGATGCTCTTCGGTTTGCTGTGTGAACCTCAAGTTTCTTTGCGTATGGAGCAGGCCCTGGGTCTTTCCACTCGGCCTATGCAATGAGACGAGCAGAAGGAGAAGCAGGATAGGAACCGGAGAGGGCGGTCTATGGAGGCTCATGGAGCTGGTTCCACAACCCGGTATCCTCTCCCCAGCCCTGTTTCCTCAGCCACAGGTCCTCTGAGCTCTGACCCAGCCTGCTACATGCTTCATATGCTTACTGCTCCACAAAAGATCTTCACACATCATTTATTTTTATTTCTTGCTGTTAAGAGATCAAACCTAGTACAGGGTAGGAAAGTACTCTTAACACTCAACTATACTGCCAACCCTCAATACATTCTTTAAAAAAGTAGTCATACTTTCTATCCTTCTTCTCACATCCCTCATATCCACAGACACATAAGCAGATTGATTAGACTCCTGTGACAAACAGAGACAGGAAGAACAGAAGAGATAAGCTATGGAGTAAATTAATAGGAAATCTTCACCTTCCTGTATATAACACAACTTTTCCCTAGCCTATAAGGCTAGGATATTTTTCATCAAAAGAATAGTAAGGTTCTGTTTTTAAGATTTTTATACACTAATAATTATGGAGGTCATACCTTCTATATCAATGTTCTGGTCAGGAATCTCCAGTTCAATAATATTCATGCTGGATTCTTTCCAAGAACCACTGAACATACTAGAAAAGTAGCCAGACTGGAAAAAAAAAAGTCAATGATTAGCTAGTACTTCATCTTTGAAATATTTTTCTCATTTCTAATTCCAAGCAACTACCTAATCAAAACTAATCTAACATACCATTTCAGGAGAAAAAGAGCATCAAAACATCTACAGGAGGAAACAAATTAAAATACGGTCATTACAGGTTAGAGTGAACTACATGTTAAATTTGATACTGTTGCAAAACTAAACCAGATTCTTAACTACTATCAGAGTCCCGACCCGACCCGAACCGCATCACTGTGGAACCTGGTCAACTTCTCACCAGTCACAGCAGCTCCTGGGAGTACACACTGCAGCATTTCTCACAAGCAACAGCATGCACACCAGCGTATGATTCTGCACTCAGGAGAGCTCAAGAAACAAGTCCTTCTCAAACTACTACCTTCTTTCTGTGGTCCCTCAGCAATTAGGGATCCAGAGTACTCCCAGATCGGACCAGAAAGGATGCACCCCAAAGAAATCCAAGACCCACAATTTAGTTTTACGTGACCACAATGGCTTCTGAATTCCAACAATAGGTAAAGTCTATCATTGCCTACCATATCCATTCCTCATAATTAGCACTGTAGTACTTTAGAACAGATCAAACATTTACTAATTAAAAGTTCCACTGCACGTCAAAAATATATAAATAATTAAAATAGAAGGAAATATAACATTCCTCAGCATTTAGGATCATCTGTTTGCACTTGTGGCTCCAGGACACAATCAACAGTAAATGAGATGCTGAAGTGCATAGGCTTTCACACTCTAAGTCCCCTGCAGGTCACTTGTGCCTAATACAATGTAAATGTTATATAATAATTACAGTTTTTTAGGGGGTGACAAAAGCTTTATATGTTCAGTACAGAAGCAACTGTCTTTTTTCCAAATATTTGTAACACAGAGTTGTTACATCTGAGGTTGTGGAACCTGCAGATACACAAGACCAGCTATTCACGGTGGCCCATAACAAGGACACAGACAACGGTTTCTGTCTGAAGATGCTGGCATGGATCATGAGACTTAGATGATAACTAATCCGGTTTCACAGAGGCCACCTCACCTTTAAGTCAGTAAGAGACTGCTTTTTCTTTTAGGGATTCAAAAAACAGATAGAGTAAAGATTGGTATTCTGATATACCCTGATTATAGTCTTTGGGATATAAAGGATTTCATCTTTCCTTCCTTTCTTAAAAATTTCTGGACTATATTCTTCAAATCAAAGTAAACTTGTTCAAAAATAAGTTTTAAAAGCTTTGATTAAAGTCGGGTGGCAGTGGTGGCACATGCCTTTATTCCCAGCACTCGGGAGGTAGAGGCAGGCGAGTCTCTGTGAGTTCCAGGCCAGCCTGTTCTATAGATCAAGTTCCAGGACAGCCAGGGCTACACAGAGAGACCCTGTCTCAAAAACAAAAACAAAAAAAGTTGTGATTTAAATGTGGGAGGAGGGACTGGAGAGATGGCTAAGCAGTTATGAGAACTTGCTGCCCTTTTCCAGGAGATGAGTTTAGTTCCCTGTACCCACATAAGGCAATTCACTATTGGGGATCTGACACCCTCTACTGGGCTCCACAGGCACTGTACTCAACTGCACAAACCCACACACAGACCCATATATAAATACATAAATTTTAAATGACAGAGATAAAACAAGTTTTTAAAAGAAATCTAATTAAATGTGGAAGGAACATCTTCGCTGGAAAATTCTAGCTCTATTGCCTTTGAGTCCATTATTCTCCAACAATGAAGGGAACACTAAATCCATAGGTAAGAGCCCACAAGGTCTAGTACACTGACTGGATGAAAAATAAGTGAAATAAAATGTCTGAGGGGCCTGGAGAGATGGCTCAGAGGTTAAATGCACTTGTTACCAAGACTAACAACTTGAGTTCAATTCCCAGGACTGGTAGAAGGAGAGAATCAACTCCCACAAGTTGTCCTCTGACACATTGACCCACCATGGCAAGCATGTGCAGACACACACAAAAGAAGAATAAATATTTTAAAGAGAAAAAACTGTCTGAGCTCTTAGTGCCATGTTGAAAATTCTGAGCCATTTTGAAGGGGAAAATAGAGACAGAAAAACGTTTAGCACAAAAGTCAAACAGGCGCATCAGCCTAATGACATTACCACTCACAGGTTTAACTCCACTGGGTTTTCTAGGAAAGGGAGTAAGCATTAACTTCTCATTCACTTTCTACAAAGAGCAGTATTTCAGAGAAACATATTCAAATCGTTATAAAAAAAATTTAATAACCTTAACCTGAATGTTACAGATTTTCTCCTAAATTCTTCCATTTTCAGCAAAGGCACTAAAACAAACTTCTTGACAACTAAGAGGCAACAGAGTGTAGAATAATCCTTTTGTACACTGTAAATATGTATTGTTCTCATTGGTTAATAAAGAACTGACTGGCCTATAGCTGGGCAGGAGAGATTGGGTGGGAAAGCCAGACTAGGAGAATTTTGGGAAGAAGAAGTGTGGAATCAGAAGAGTGGCCATGGGATGCAGAGGGAGCAAGACATGCTGGAGGACAGGTAAAGCCATGAGCCATGTGGCAGCATATAACTAATAGAAATGGGTTAATTTAAAATGTAAGGATTATCTAGTAACAAGCCTTAGCTATTGGCCGAGTATTTGTAATTAATAAGTCTCTGTGTTTGTTATTTGGAAACTGGTAGCCTGGAAATAAAAGTCCACCTCCAAATGGTGCTCAAAACTTTCTTTTTTTAATTAGACAAAAAGGGGGAAATGCTGTGGAATAATCCTTTTGAATACTGTAAAGATTTGTCATTCAAATTGGTTTAATAAAAGAGTGACTGGCTGGTAGTCAGGAAGGAAGTTTAGGTGGAACAACCAAACTAAGTGTGCTAGGATGAAGAAGGGTGGAGAGAGAGGAGTCACTAGCCGGAGAGAGAGAGTAAGCAAGACATACTGGACAGATAAAGCCACGAGCCATGTGGCAGCATATATATTAACAGAAATGAGTTAATTTAAAATGTAAGAGTTAGCTAGTAACAAACCTGAACTATTGGCTGAGCATTTATAATGGGAGCGCTTGTGGGACAGAAACTCCAGGATACATAACAGTGGGTAGTATGACCAAGAATTTCAAAACCTGGTTTGCAGGCTGAAGCCAGCTTTCACTTGCAGGGCCCACCATCTTTCTTTCCAGCAGATGCTTCACTAGGTGAGAGCGCACTATGAAATCCATCCAAACAGCAGAACATACTCCAGAGACCCCAAACTTCTCCAAGCAGCTCCCCAGTGCCTAAAACATCAGTGAAATACTCACTTGACATAAATAGATTTTGTGTAAGCTCCACTCTTCACCTAGAGCACAGATCTTAATGTCACTGTTCTCACCATTCAAAAACAACGTTTGATAGATGTACTTAGATGTGCTCTTTAATTTTTTCCTGTTAAGAAAACACAAAATTATATAAGCAAACAGCTTAGTGGGAGAGCACTAGCATCACTAGGCCCTGTCCAATGCCAACACATTAAAACATGCAACATTTCACTGATCTTCATACACAGTTAAGTCTCCTTTTGTCCTGTTTCTGTAAGATCCAACTTACCCACTGTGTGAATGAGGAGGAAGAGGTAGGTCAACAGAGGCTACACTGGGTGCTCTTACTAACAGCAGATGGGTGAGGCAGGAGGGTGGTATCTCTAGCCACCCTTTACAAGTTGTTGGTTCTAAATCAATTTGCTCAATAAACAAAGGCACATCAGCAATCACACTTTACTTATTTCCTTGTTTAGAAACCAGCGCTATGAAACGGACAGTGGTGGCACACACTTTTAATCCCAGCACTTGGGAGGCAGAGGTAGGTGGATCTCTGTGAGTTCAAGGCCAGCTTGGTCTACAGAGTGAGTTCCAGGATAGCAAGGGCTACACAGAGAAACCTTGTCTTGAAAACAAAACAAAACAAAACAAAGAAACCAGTGCTATGGAAGATTCAATACTGCTGCAGCAAACTATTACTCAACTATAATCCAGTTGGCAGAGTGCTTGCCTTGAATGCCTAAGGCCCTAGCTCAATCCTCAGCAACACAAAAAAAGAAAAAAAAAATTACGTTCAAGCTTATTTCAAACTAAACTAAACTCATTGTTTTTCCCCACTAGACAAATGATTTGCAACCCTAGATCAAAGCTTTTCAAAACTATGCTCAAAGGATAAGCATATTACAGGTCACTATTAAGGGCAGAGCTAAGAAACATGGACACTCTGTAACCTCACCCCCCAGAGCACCATCTATTCACCACCTATTATCTATTATATCTGCAAATATATTAGACTTCTGCATCAGACTTACTTTAGTAAAATAACTGAATTTTAAAAGCTTGGCAACCACGGAGTTGAGGACATGGCTCAGTTGGTAGAGTGCTTGCATAGCATGCACAAGGCCCTTGGGTTTAATCCTCACTACTGGATAGACCAGGTATAATGGGGCAAGTCTGTGCGCCCAGCACTGAGGAGGTATAGGAAGGACAACCTGGAGTTCAAGGCCCTATTTTGCTAATAGCAAGTTCGAGGCCAGCCTAGACTACATGGAAACCCTGACTTTAAAAAAAAAAAAAAAAAAAAAAAGAAAGAAAGAAAGTTTGCAATCTCTCCTCCAGATGTAAGTAAGAGAATGGTGGCCAGCAGGGGATGATCTAATTTTAAAATACATAATTTTAAAGATGTTATTTATTTACTTATGTGTCTATACATCTGTATACATGTATTCACAAGTGTAGGTGCACATATTTGAGCATGAAGAGGTCAAAGGAAGGCAGGTCAAAGGTATCATTCTCTACCTGCTTTTTTGTTGTTTGTTTTTTGAGACAGGGTTTCCCTGTATAGCCCTGCTGTCCTGGAACTCATTCTGTAGAGCAGGCTGGCCTCATACTCAGAGATCCAGCTGCCTCTGCCTCCCAAGTGCTGGGATTAAAGGCATGGGCTGACATTGCCCGGCTCCACCTGTTCCTTTTTAAGACAGGGTCTCTCCCTGAACCTGGAGCTTATGTATTCTGGTAAGCTGGAAAACAAAAATCCCCCTCGATCCTCCAGTCCCTGTCTCCCTCCCTGCCTTCCCCCAGAGATAAAGTGACAGGCGTGCACAGCACACCTGGTTTGGTACCTGGGTGCTGGGTTCATATATGAACTGCAGTTCTTGTGAGAGTGAAACAAGAGCTCTTAACCGCTGGGCCATCTGCAGCCCAGGCTAACCTATCTTAAAGTTTCTGATGACTTCTGATAGCTTTCTAGTAGTTAAACTTTTTAAAATCTCTGGGGATGGACAGATGGCTCGGTGGTTAAGAACACTGGATTCTCTTCCAGAGGACCTTGGTTTGATTTCCAGCATCTACATGGCTGTTCACAATAGTCTGTAACTCCAGGTCCCAGGGGATCTGGTGACCTCTTCTGGCCTCTGAAGGCACATGATTCGTGTGTGTGCACACATAAAAATAAAAACAACAACAAACCCTTTTAAAATCTCTTTCTAGAAACAAAAATAATTGCTGGGTGTGATAGTTTTAATTGTTAACTTGACACAATCTAGGTTCACCTAAGAATAAAATCTCAAGGAGAGATTTATTGTCTGAATTGGGTTGGACTGTGGGTTTATCTCTGGGTTATCTTGATTATGTTAACTAAGGTGGGAAGACCCACCCATTGTGAGTGATACCATTCTCTAAAAAGGTTTCTAAACTGTGTAAATATGAAGGAAGCAGAGTACACACGTGTTAATTCATTGTTCTCTGATCTTGATCACATACAATGTGCCAGCTGCTTCCAGTTCCTGCCTTGATTTCCCTGCAATGATGGACTGTAAACTGGAATTGTGAGCTAAAATAAACCACTTCTCTCCCAAACTGTATTTTCAGGGTGTTTTATCACAGCAACAGGAGAAGAAACTGGGCGTGGTGGTGCACACCCATAACCTCAGTGCTCCTAAGACAGGAAGATCAAGAGTTCAAGGTCAGTCTTGGCTAAAGAGCAAGTCTGAATGAGATCGTCATGAAACAAAGCAAGAGAAAGTTACTCTCTCACCCTGTGTCTGGAATCAGCATTGCATTAGTCAGGTTCTCTAGAAAACACACACACACACACACATTTATAAAGGGGATTTATTAGAATAGGTTACAGGCTGTGGTCCAGCTAGTCTACCAACAGAAAGTCCAAAAACCCAGTAGCTCAGTTCATGAGGCTGCCCAGAAAGTGTGGCCTAGATTAAAGGTGTATCTTCCTACCTCAAAAGATCTGGATTAAAAGTGTATCTTCTAGACTCAAAAGATCAAGATTAAAATCAAGATTAAAAGTGGTGTTCCCACTTCAAATGATTTAATTAAGAAAAAAATCCCTCACAGGTGTACCCAGCCTCTTGAGTTTTAGTTAATTTCAGATGGAGTCGAGTTGACAACTAAGAATAGCTTTTCGATATCAATTAGCAATCAAGAAAATGCCCACATGCTTCAAGACGTGTTCCAATTCAGACTCCTTCACATACCACTGGGCTGTCAAGTCGATAGCTGAAACTAACTAGAAATACCACTAAACAAAAGTTAAGGGAAAGAGAGCCAGAGTCCCAAGGAAAACTCACAACACAAGGAAGCAGGAATTTTCAAAAATGCATATTCATATGCTTGGAATTCTCAAACGACGACGACGATGCTTATAAAATGATAATGGGGTGCAGTAGCAAAGGATTACTCAGAACAAGAAAGAGATATTTAAATACATGCATATGAGTCTCTGGATTGTCAGGATTCACCAACTACCAAGCTGTCCAAAGACTCATAATAAGAGGCATTCATTATGTTCTAAAATACCAAAGAAAAAGACTTTCAAAAGGACAAAAACATGGTCACCTAAAAAGAAAACAGAATTGGACCCAGGTCAAAATCTCCATCCATGCTTAGGTTAGAAAACCAGTATCATCATCATTGGATAAAGGTGGCTGAGTGAATAAAGGTACCTGTTGCCAAGTCTAAGGGCTCAAGTGTGATTGATGCCTGGAACCTTCATGGTGGAATGGGAAAATCAATTTCCCATCCTCTGACCTCTACATGGGATGTGTACACACATGTACATGCACACCAAGTAAAAATACAATATTTTTTTTAAAAAGTAGATGTTTATCTACAATATAACTTGTGCACCTAAGGTTCAAGGAATATAGAGGAAGAGGGGGAAGAAAGATTGTAAGAACCAGAGGAACAGGAAGTTTGCCTCACCAACATAGCTGTCTAAACAAGACCTGAAAAGGATGTACCAACAGACACACTAACCTGGAAGAGGAAATGTCACTGAGCCTCAGCTCTAGATGAAGAACTACAGGCAACAAGGGAATGCTGAGAGCTGGAGAAATAGTCTGACCCAAGAAAGGGCCCTTGACCTGATTATCCAGTACCAAGTGGTCAGCCCCAAATCACATTCGTACAAGCAACATTATACAGACTAAACAGGTTGTATTATATATTTAGAGGGAATAGAGGTGATGGACTTGAGAGAGAGCAGGGGTGGGGTGGGTACAGGGGAAAGGTTAAAAGGAATGAGGAAAACGACATAATTCAATTTTAATTTCAAAAATAAAAACTATAAAAAAAGAGATGTTTAAAGATATGGGAAGTCATATAAAGTACCATAATCAGTCAAAGGAAAAATAAACCAAGACTAAGTTTATATTATATAAGCAAAAATGATCACCTTTCTCCACTCTTTCATGAGAAAATACTTGAAGACGTAGTTCACTGAAATGAGGAAGAAAAGGGGAGAAGCTACTGAAAACCACAGTCCATTCATAGAGAAGGAGGTCAAAGTCCCAGTTATAATAATTAGAAGCAGGCAGGCCCAAACTGGAGTAAAAGGGTGGGACCCTGTAGGAGGTCTAGGGTTCAAAGATGGGTTCTATGCAAGGCTACCTCAAAAGATTGAGAAAATCTCAAGATATGACGAAAGAGTATTAATTTATCATTGGAGGTAAAAAAGGCAGTTAGAAACTCTAGGAAAATAAACCCCTTTTAAAAAGGGGGCCAGGTCAGGCATGGTGGCACTGACTTCAACCCCAGTACCAGGGAGGCGGATAAGAGGCAGAAAGATCGCTGTGACTTCCATGCCAGCCAGAGCTACACAGTGAGACACTGAAGGGCTGGGGGCGGGGTGAGATGGCTCAGCAGGTAAAGGCTTTGCCCACCGCACCTGAAGACGCGAGTTCAAACCCTTAAATCCACATGGTGCAAGGAGAAACCTGACTCCCTCAAGTTGTCTGCTGATCTCTGTGCATGTACTGGAGCACATGCCTCCCTCAAACATAAATAAACGTAGCTATTTATGTAAATAAAATACAAACAGAATCAGCCCAACTAATTGACAGGAGGTCAGAAAAGGTTCCAGGGACTAAGGATGTAGCTCATCTGACAGAGTGCTTGCCTAGCATCTATGAAGCCCTGGGTTCAATCCAAGCACTACTATATTGAGTTTGAGGCTAGCCCAGAGGCTAGCCCAGAGCCTAGCCTAGGATAAGTGACACTTTGTTCCAAAAGGTGAAAGATTCAGTCTATCCATGAGGTTAGCAAATGCTTCCCTCTGGCATTAGGCCTGTGAAGTGTGATCTGTAAGCCTTGTCCATAGCCCAACATCACTGACTGACCTTTACACAGTTATAATTACACATTGTTCACTAGATTTCCATTTTTTACAGACAACCTGTGGACAAGATGCAGAGAATCTGCTGCAGAACAGTGTGAATTTTAACAGCTTTGTTCATGAAAAAGAGGGCAGTTAGCAAAAGGTGTAGCTGAGGGGTGGGCATAGAAGCTGAAGCTTTTCACAAGCAGCTCTGCTGAGGTGGGAAAGCACAAGAGAACCTGACAAGGGAATCAGAACCAGCAAACAAAATTACAGATCCAAGCATCTTCTTATACCTTCAGCTATTCAGTCAGACATCTCCCACTATACACACACTCTAAAGTCTGACATGCATTTTCTTTTTTTGAAACAGGGTCTCACAACATAACCTAAGCTGTTCTTGAACCTGTGAGTCTCCTGTCCCAGCCTCCTGAGTGCTGGGATTATAGGTATGTGCCACAATGCTGGGCCTATTCCTGTATCTTTTTTTTTTTTAATCTCTTCTCTTTATACTTTGTCCATAATAGTTATTTCCTGTTCTTTATTATTAAGATTTATATTTTCCTTGTTCAGATTACTGTTTCTCCTTTTAAAAATGGGCTCTGTCATACATTTCAACAATTACATTAAACATACATGGTATATACATACTAATCAAAGGGCACAGACTGTCTTATTGGATTTAAAAAAGCAAGACTTAACTATATGCTGTATACTTACCTATCTTAAATATAAATACACAAATGGGCCGGGCAAATCACTCACATAATAAAGTGCTTTTCAAGTACAAAGACCTGAGTTGAATGGGGGGGTGAGCAGGGATGGGGACCACGATACCAAAAAAACCAGGTGGAATTGCCAGCATCTGTAATCCTAATGGGGCAGGTGGAGGGGCAGAAACAGGCAGATCCTTGGACCTTGCTGACTGGCTAGATTAGCCAATCAGTAATCTTCCAGTTTAGTAAAGAGACCCTGTCTGAAAAAGGTAAGGTGGAGAGCAATACTGAACGATCCAATGTTGACCTCTGGCCTCCACATGCAAGCACATTTGTACATGTATGCATATGTAAAAAGTGAAAACATGGTGTGGGTCTACAGCTTGTCAGTAGAGTGCTTACCTAGAACAGATAAGGCCCTGGGTTATGGGAGGGGAAGTGATGGGGTGGTTGGTTGATGGGATGTGGGATGCACGTTGGAAAGGATGGAGCAGGTACATCAAACAATTACCAAAAGGAGGTGGGAGTGACTAAGTCACTAAGGCTAAATAAAGAAGATGACATCTTATGACATAAGAGTCAGTTCATCAAAGAGTTCTAACACTTACTGAGTACACAAAAGACAGGCACTGTGGGGCTAGAGAGGTGACTCAGTGGTGAAGAGCACATACTGCTCTTACACAGGATCCAAGTACAACTCCCAGCACCCATATTAGGGAGCTCACAACACTCCTGTAACTCCAGGGAATCCAGCACCCTCTCTGGACTCTGTAGAAACGTGCACAAACCCACATACACATACAGACACACACATAAACAAAAATAAATTGTAAAAAAAAAAAAAAAAAAAAAAAGCAAGCCAGGTGCTATACTTGTGCTCATTCTTAGGTCTTGAAATTGACGCCTTCTCTCTCTCTCTCTCCAACATGCCCCAGCTCCTCCTTCCTCTTCCTTCTCTCCAGGGTCTCTATATATAGTCCAGGAAGGACTTGAACTCACTATTTGGTCCAGGCTGACCTCCAACTTAAGATCTTCCTGTCTTGGGCACCAGAGTGTACATATTACAGGCTTGTACCACCTTGCTAGGCTAAATCTGTGGAACTCTATGATGTGGAAGTAATATTTCCATTTTTTGTGCATCCATCTTGTAAATATATTCACACATAAAACTCTAATGAAAGGGTTTATATTTATAGTAATTTAGTTTTTACCTATGACATTTACATGTTAGCTCTACAATTGAGCCACATCTCTAGCACCCATACTTTTTTGTCAACTAAAATGCAGTGAGTGTGTAGCAAAATACTGAGCAGATAGTCTTTTTAAATTTTTGTATTGAAAAATTACATCCGTGTGATTCTAACAATGACCTTAAAAGAGAAAAAAGAGCAAGCAGATTCCTTATATGAAAATACATTCTAGTGGGCCGGGTGGTGGTGGCACATGCTGTTAATCCCAGCACTCGGGAGGCAGAGGCAGGTGGATCTCTGTGAGTTTGAGGCCGGCCTGGTCTACAGAGCGAGTTCCAGGACAGGCACCAAAACTACACGGAGAAACCCTGTCTCCAAAAACCAAAAACCCCAAACCAAAACAAAATCATTCTGGTGTAAGTCACATCTACTTCACAAGCAACGGTTTTTTTTTCAACTCTTCCCTCAAAAATCTTAGGCAGCCTACATAGACCACAGCCCACCTCAACAAGCAGACTCTGACAAGACTTTGTTCTTTATTCAGGGGAATGCACAGTATTGCCAATCTTCATATGTGCAATCACTGGTCCATCAAGTGGACAACACAGAGAGGTGTCCATACCAGGCACTACTATGTTCCTCTCTATACTGACTGAAGGCTACTGAATGCACAGTAAGTTTTCCTGTGGCTACTCACTCAGATAGCAAAGGCCCACTAGGGAAGGTCCGCAGAAGCTCTGGCTAGTCCTTTCGGTCTCAGGTTGAGGCTCTGACATACAGGAAGCTTCCGGGTAACGTGCAAAAAGCCTAGGCTCTTCAGCTCCCGGCACTGACCCCAGGTCTGTCCGCAAGCGTCCAACTCCTGCACTGACCCCATGTCTGCCTGCAAACGTCCAGCTCCCGCACTGACCCCAGGTCTGTCTGCAAACGTCCAGCTCCCGCTCTGACCCCAGGTCTGTCTTCAAACGTCCAGCTCCCGCTCTGACCCCAGGTCTGTCTTCAAACGTCCAGCTCCCGCTCTGACCCCAGGTCTGCCCCGCACGCGCTCAGCTTCCGCTCTGACCCCAGGTCTGCTCCGCACGCGCCCAGCTCCAGCTCTGGCCCCAGGTCTGTTTGCAAACGTCCAGCTCCCGCTCTGGCCCCAGGTCTGTTTGCAAACGTCCAGCTCCCGCTCTGACCCCAGGTCTGTCTGCAAACGCCCCGCTCCCGCTCTGACTCTAGGTCTGCCCTGCACGCGCTCAGTCAGCTCCAGCACTGATCTCAGGTCTGCCCGGCACGCGCTCAGCTCCCACACCGATCCTCCCCGCGCGGCCGCCCCGCACTCTCCCGTCAAGGGCACCGGCGGCCGGGCGCTCCGTACCTGCGCGGCGTGTTCAGCAGCCGCTGCTGCTCGTCGCCCTCGTCCTCATCTTCGTCTGTCTCCGAGTCCGGGTGGCAGTAGCAGAATGTGCCGCTGCTGCGCTTGCGCTTGCGGCCGCCGGGACAGTAACAGAAGCCGTGGGCCGCATCCTCGCCCGCGTCTGACCTGCGGGCCGCGCCCCCAGAACCGGGCGTGGGCTCGGGCTGTTCTGCGCGCCCCGCGGGCCGCAGCACCCGGCTGCTCAGCGCGCCCATGGCTCCGGCGCCTAGGGAGCGCCGAGGGGCCGCCCCGCCATGCCTGACGCCCCACCGCCTACTCCGCCGCCGCCTCGCGCGCAGTCCCAACCGTCGTCGAGAACGCAGTCATCTCCATCCTCCGCCCCGCCCGCCGGGCTTCAGCCGACCGGCTCCTCAAGACCTCGCCCCCTCGTTCTCGCAACAAAGCGCGCGCCGCAGGGCGCAGGCGTGCGGCGAGCCCCCGGAAGGGGCGGGAGCAGCTGGCCTCGGGGGCGGAGCCTGGTCAGCGTGGTTGCGCAAGCGCGGGAGTCGGGCACGCCTCCGCGGAGCTCAGCCCGGGTGGGGCGAACTTTCAGTGCTTCCGGCGTTAACCTAGGGGCACGGGTGCTGTGTGCTTGTCATCGAGGGATCTGGGGACCCGTGTCGTTGATTCTTCCCGCGAGGTTCCTCGAGTCCGGGGTCTTCTCCAGCCCTGTGCAGTCAGTTTGTGGATGGACATGTCATTAAGGCCCTTGCTTCCCTCCCAGGCTCTGGGACTGTGCTGCCACGGCTAGGCGGCCTTCACCCAGTGTTGTTGACAGGCGTCAGTCTGGAGCTGCTGTCAGCCTCTAGTGCCTGGCTCCTTTCTTCTGCCTTGTTTTGATTAGATTATTTTATTGTGTCAGTGTCTTGTATTACATGCTGACCTTCGACTCTCTATATAGAATGATCTTGAACTTCTGATGTCCTGTGTCCACCTCTTGAATGCTGGGATTACAGGCACGCGTCATATCGCCCGCCTATTTAACTGCTGGGGATCCGACCCAGAGCTTCGCGAATGTTAAGCAACCACTACCAATTCAACTACATCCCAGGCCTCGATTTTTTTTTTTTTTTTAAAGAAGGGTCTCACTCTGAAGCCCAGGCTGGCCTGGAACTCTTAGTACTCCTCCTGCCTAAGCCGCTGAGTGCTGGGAGTTGAGACGTGAGCTACCATGCTGGCCTTCTATACTTTTCAAAGTAAAATGTTTATAATGAAATGTTTCAGAGCAATACAAATACCTGCGGACCCACTACAGGCTTGGAATTTTATCACACTTATTTTGATTCACTCTCCTTACCTCTTCAGCTTTATTGAGATATAACGGAGAATGATAAAAATATGAGAAAAACCCCTTGTGTACCCACCCTCTGCTTACATCCTCGCCCTCTCCATGCCATTTCTGTGCATGTTTCTACACGCATACCCATAGACGCTCTTTTCTGCTGCACATTCAGACATATAATTTAAATGGAATCAGACCATCCCAAACCTATGATTCAGAACTTTTCTCCTCTCTTAAAGCTATACTTTGGACTAATCTTTAGTTATTGTCACCACTCATTGTAAGACCAGTGATTTACCTACTTCCTCACTGAGGGGCTTCAGTTATTTCTACTTTAATGCTCCTTCAGAACAGATATGAACATTACGCACAAAAGCTTCATCAAGCAGATCCCCGAAAATAGATTTTCTTGGACATTTTCAACTTTATGAACTCTTGTCAAAATTTCCCCAGAACTGACTGCGTCAATGCGCCATTTGCACTCCTTTTTGGCAGGCCGCTGAGGATTTGTATTCGATTCATCCCTGAGAAATTCTGAGGGCACTTAGCTGAAGAAGGCTGAAGTAGATGTTGGAGCAAGAGAATAGCGGTTGCAAGGGAATACACTGCATGCACAAAATGCAAAACGTGTGCATGGGGCCATCTTAAATATTGTGCAAAGAGGCCTTGGTGTAAGACTACAACATGGTGACCTCAAGTGTCACTAAATTCTTTTTTTTTTTTTTTAAAGATTTACTTATTTATTATGTATACAGAAGAGGGTGCCAGCTCTCATTACAGATGGTTGTGAGCCACCATGTGGTTGCTGGGAATTGAACTCAGGACCTCTGGAAGAGCAGTCAGTGCTCTTAACCTCTGAGCCATCTCTCCAGCCCCAAGTGTCACTAAATTCTTAAAAGGTAAAACAACCATATTGGTCTTGCCTAAGGAACCTCAGGTAAATGGTTCCCTGGTGATGGTATTACTGAGGGGACTCACGGGAATGTCCTTAAGAACCTGCCACAGTTACACAGGAGTTATCCTCCACCCACAGAGCAATGGCAGTCAGGCAAGAACTACCTAATTCCCTCTGCTCTTCTCCATGCTGCTATGACCCAAGCAGGAAGGATGGAGAAAGAAGAGATGCCCACCTTCTCCCTTCCCCCAGCCAGATGCCTGCTGGCAACAGGCCAGAACTGACCGAGGGAAGAAGTCTCAAATCACACTTGGAATTTTGACTCATTATGTTGGTGACTGAAATAACATTGTTTTGGGACCTTAAGGAGCTACACAGTAGGACTTCTGAAAAGCTAATCATAAACACAAAAATTGTGACTTTCTACCCTCCCTCTGAATTTACACCTGCACTCAATCACAAAACACTGTCCCAACTTCTGAAATTTGTTTTTAAAATTCTAGCTAAGGCGTCATTTAAAGGTAAAACATCTACTAAAACCAAAACAAAGAACCTCATAATGCTTCCAAAAACAATGAAGCTGGAGTAGAGATTCCACAGCCCTGAAGTGGCAGCGTCAATTCCTGAATCTGTGTTAATTGGAATGACTGGTCACATCGGCATGTTGTCGATGATGCCCACACCCAAGTGCAGTCCCACTGCAGCAGGAACAAAGGGATGTGTGTGTGTGTGTTCTTTTTACACCTGTAACTTTTGTCCTTTGTGGTGCTAAGAAAAGCAAGGTATGACTCTATCCCACCGAGCTACAATTTTGGCTTTATATGTAACATTTACTATAAACGCTCAACTGAGTAGAGCAGAATGTCACTCATTTTCAGAGAGCAAGCTACCATGTTATTTAATATCATTGAGGAGTGTTTGGCACACACAAATGTTAATGATTTTGTTGTTTTGTGTTTGTTACTTTGTTTTGGTGAGAGAGAGGGGTGTCATCCCTTGTTCTCTCCACCCTTTGGGTTCTGGGGATTGAACTCAGGTTGTCAAGCTTGGCAGCAAGGGCCTTTACCCACTAAGCCATCTCAATGTCATCTTATTTATTTGGGTGTGTGTGTGTACTTGAGAGTGTCTGAGTGTGCCAATGTAGAAACCAGAAGTTGCTATCAGTGTCTTACTCTCTATATCCTCCTTCTCATCCTCATCAGAGACAGGGTCTTCCACTGAACTGAAGTTCATTGATTCAGCTATAAGGGCTGGCCACCGAACCCTGTTATCTGCTCCTCTCCACATCCCAGCTTTGGAGTTACAAGCATACACTCACTGGCTGTGCTTGGCTTCCCACTGGTGCCAGAGACCCAAACGCGGCTCCTCATGCTTGAGCAGCAAGCATCTTACTCACTGAGCCATCTCCCTGGCCCTTGTTTTGCTTTTTTGAGACAGGGATTCATGTGCTCAGGCTGGCCTCACACTGGCTATGTAGCCGGGAGAGTCTGAAGTTCTGATCCTCCTGCCTCCACCTCACTAATGTAAACATTCGTCTTATAGAAGCAGGCTAACATATGATTAATGTGCCATTTTTTTTTTATGTTGAAGCTTAGTATCATAATTCCTTCAGAATAGTTCCTTCCATGGTTCCGGATTGAAAAAAAAAAATCTCTGACATGGAAAAACCAAACAAAGAATACACATCCCTTTAAAGTCACCATTTTTAATTAAAAATTTCTCACGTTGTATACAAACCAAACTCCATGATTACATGCAAAGCACCATTTCTGGATGACTGTAAAATCAAAAAGGCACAGTGGGAATCAAATCAACAATCTAAAGAGACTATTTTTAGCAGAAAAAAAAATTCCCTTAGGTTGGGCACAACCCAGAGCATCACATACCAGAAGAACCTCAGACAAACCTTGCTCTTTCCCATCACTTTCAGGCAAGATTAGGACAGTCTTAGCATTTTGACTTCGGAATGCTCAGCGTGAGTGGCAACCAGACACATGGGCTCTGTTTAACCACACTTGAAATTTAATTTGTTTAATGAGTTGGTAACTTTGCTGCACTTCTTGGGGAGAAAGTGGTCTCAGTGCAGGAGGAGATGAATCCTGCCACACCAAACACACTATCAGCTAACATGATAGACAAAGCCAAAGAAAGGAGGCTCATGAGAACTTCAATCCACAACTGTGTAAAATAGGAAACCGGATGGAAATTCTCAGTAACAGATGCCCTGGGTCCCACATGAAGAAATGACTGGCTGCCCAGGGAAGAGAACTGCTTCTGTCCTGTAAAATTCTTACTGAAAAGAAAATTCAAAATGATTTAGTGCATTCAATCTCTGCAAAAACACAAATGGGGAAATAATCAGCTATAGACGTGGAGCACATTCTAATTTCTAATTCTAAATCTCCATTTAGGTCTTAAAAGCTTTGAAAGTACAGGTTTAAGGCATCAAAATGACTAATTATAGATGATAATAACACAGTCTGGATCATAGGAGGCAACTGGACGCGTTTTAATTGGAAATAAGCATTTGAGATAATGTTAATAGCAGAGCAGAAAAATGAAGTTAAAAAAAAAAATCAGTGTTAAGAATCCTTCTGTCCTGGGTCTTGTTTTAATCGTCTCCTCCACAGAGAATGAGGAGAACCTTCCTGTAGTCTCCGGAAGTGTCGCCCTGGGAGAAAGAAGATCACGATTACCCACAGTTAAGAGATTCTTAGTTACACAGTTCAAAATCACCTAAGTTCATTTTGCAAGCATGGCTAGATTTTTCTCAGGTTCTCAAAAATTTTTTTTATTACAAAAGTAATGATTTGGGCTGGAGAGATGGCTTGGACACTAAGAGCACTCTTTGCTCTCACAGAGAACCTGAGTTTGATTTTTGGTGTTCCCAGTTGCCTATAACTACAGGTCCTGGGCAATCTGGCACCTTTTTCTAGTCTCCTTGGGTACTGCACACATAAGGCACATATATACATACACATTTACATACATATACATAGATATACAAAAATAACAATCTTTTTAAAGTAATACTTGTTCTATATTTAAAAAATACTTTAAAAAAAGCATAGGAAGACCCATAATCCCATGACCTATGGATCACTGTTGTTAACATTCTGACATGTCCCTGTCCCCTAGTCTTTTCTCTTTGCATGCAGATCCCTATGTGATGAGACTGTAGTACAGTAATCGTCTATGCCTTCATTTTGCTCTTTTTATTTTTGGTGGTGCCAGGGACCGAACCCATGACCATCCTCATGCTAGGCAAGTGTAGGCAAGTGCTCTACCAATGAACCATATACACCCAACCTCTGTATCCTGTTTTTTTCATGACAGTATTATTTAATGATTACAGAACATTTCCTTCCCCATTGTCTGATGTTTATGTGGTCTTTGATCACTATAGCAAACTTTGTTGAATAAAGCACCTTGCAGCTGAGTTTTTATGAATTTTCCTCATAATCTGCTTTGAATACATTTTCATAAAATGAAAATTACTAGATTAATATCGTGAATTTTTCTAATACTTTTCATATGAGTTGCAAAATAGCCTTCCAGAGAGGTACTATAATTTCTATATGGAAATGTTTATGGCCTAATAAATACATTATAGTTTTTCCTTATTATTTATTTATTTATTTATTTATTTATTTATTTATTTATTTATTTATATTTTTGGCACTGGGACTGAACCCAGGTCCTGGTGTATACACTAAGTAACAATACCCTAAGCCCAATAAATCAGTTTGGGTTACTTCTTAATGGGCACTGAAACAGATGGAACTTTAAGAGTTCAAATTTTAATATCTGTCAAAATGAATAGTAATATATTATAATTTGTCTCATTGATCTGTGAAATAATAAGTATGTACAAAATTGCTTACGGGCATAGCATTGTTGCCATTGTCTTCTTATGGAGCTGTCCCAGTTAGGTTTCTGTTGCTACGATAAAGCAACTTGGGGATGACAGGGTCTGTTTGGCTTACCTACCCCAGGTCACAGTTCAATAAGGGAAGACAAGGCAGAACTCAAGGCACGAACCTGGAGGCAGGAACTGAAGTAGAAGCCATGGAGGAGTGTTGCTTACTGACTTGCTCCCCATGGCTGGCTAAACCTTGTTTTCTTATACACCCCAGGACCCAGAACCACCTGCCCAGGGGTGGCACTGCTCACAGTGGACTGGGCCTCTGCCATCAATCATCATTGAAGAAAATGCCCCACAGGCTTGCTTGCCTACAGGTCAATCTGGTAGGGGATTTTCTCAGCTGAGGTTTTCTGTTCTCAGATGACTCCAGCTTATGTCAAGTTGACAACTAGCCAACACAGGCAGGCGTTCCAAAGCTTTGTGACAATTTATTCTCTCAATCCCCACTGCCTGCTGTGTGTGTGTGTGTGTGTGTGTGTGTGTGTGTGTGTGTGTGTGATAAGCTAGAGGCTGACACTAGATGTCTGTCTCTTCTCTTATCACTCTACACATTATTGAGACAAGGTATCTATCTCACTGAACCAGGAGCTCACCAACTGGACAAGACTAGCTAACCAGTGAGTCTCATGGATCCTGGGGTCTCTGCCTTTGCCTGCTTGCTGTTACTCCTTTTATGGGGTACCTGGGAACCAAACTCATGTCCTCAAGCTTGTATGGCAAGCATTTTGCCCACTGAGCCATCCACCCCCAGCCCCATGTCTCCATGCCTGACACTCTTTCTTCTTAATGGCAGCCCTCAAACGGTCAGTGTATTCCCTGCTTTTCAGGGTATTTAATTCACAGGTCAAATCTTGATGAGAAGTTTGCTGTAAGCAACCCAAGCTTCTTGGAAATTAGTCTCGGCTTCATGTTTATGAGACTCTCCAGGCTTCTTAAAGAAGCAAAGGAGTTAATGAGGGGTTAGGAGGGGTGAGTCAGTTTTTACCACACCCACGCCATCTTGGAACTCCTGACTGTCTGGTACCCAGTAAAGAACAGTGAATGGGTAGGGCCGGAGGGGGATGCTTTCTCCCATTTTCAGCAGACCCTGCTGGCCCTGCAAAGGATTCCAGGCGCAGCTTCTTCTGCCGCCATTACCAGGCAGGTGAGGAAGCTGTGCTTTTAAAAGTATTCATTAAGGGTTGAGAATGTAGTTCAGTGGTACAAAACCTGGAGCCCTGAGTTCAATCCTCAGTGTGTGTGTGTGTGTGTGTGTGTGTGTGTGTGTGTACGCTTATAAAATTTTGATCTTTGGAGGAAGAATGAGGAACCATGAGCGACTGCAATTACTGTATGCAAGGATCTAAGGAGAAAGAAGTATTCACCCTAGGGAACAGCTACTGTCGGCCTCACAGGTCAAAGAACTCAGTGCTGTGAAGAAGGTATTCACATGAGAACAGGTGAACAGCTGTGGGGACCCGCCCATTCCTTACAGGGAGCCTCTTAGGAAAAGCACCAAGTAGAAGAAACATGTAGATTACAGGAATTCGTGGTGGGTTATTTAATGAGAAACGTCTCCCATAGGCTCATGTGTTTAGAAACTTGGTCCCCAAGTTTTTGATGGCACTGTTTGAGAGGTTATGGAACCTTCAGGAGGTGCGGCCTTGCTGGAGGAAGTGCGTCACTAAGGGCAGGCCTGGAGGTTTTCTAGCCTCGCTCCATTTGCTGTGTACTCTGCTTCCTGTGTTCACATCAAATGGGACCGGCCAGGTTCCTGCTCCTTTGGCCGACCGCCATGCCTTCCCTCCTCTGGAACTATAAACCAAAGTAAACTATGTTTTCCCTAAGTTGCTCCTGGCATGGCGTTTACCCAGCAATAGAAAGTAAATGATAGCACACAACTTCCGTCCAATTTGTTTTCCCATCTATTGGGCGCCTTGATGGCAGGCACGTGACAGATCTCGGAGGGAAGAAACAGAGAAATAATAAGAGCCATTGAGAGCTCAAATAATGGGGTGTATACCACTTACAGACACAGCTCTTACATATCTCAAAGACCCTAAAGTTTGCAATATCAAATACTGGAATAAATTATGTGAGGTTATTGCTAACACATTTTGTTCCTTTATTTTTTATTTTCTGTTTTTGGGCATTTTGCATATACATATATGTGTGTGTGTGTGTGTGTGTGTGTGTGTGTGTGTGTGTGTCTGTGCACTACATGTATGCAGCACCCATGGAGGCCAGAAGAGGCTGTCAGATTCCTAGAACTGGAGTTACAGGTGGTTGTGAGCTGTCATGTGGGTGCTGGGAATGGAAATGAGGTCCCTAGAAAGAGCAGTCATTTCTCTTAACTGCTTAGCACTCCAGCCCCTGGTATTCTAACCTTTCGGTAGAAAGATGTTTGAGACTGAGGTCAGGGGTGATGCTTCCTCTCCATAGTCTTTGTTCACTTGAACAGGTCAGTTACTTAAAATGTTAGGGCTTGTTATACTACCCATGCTTTGAATAAAAGCAGTACTGAGTCACTGCTCCGGAATCTTCATCCTTGTTTGAGGCCAACATGAACTTATTACTGTATTTAGAAGGTAAACTTTTCAAGCTTGTACACCGTGAGAAAGGAAGGACCCTGGAATCCCTGAGGCAGAGGGCCATCTTCGTTGGAAATGACATGCTGAGGAGGAGGAAACCAGTGCTGCTGCCCACCCAGGCCAGCCCTGTGTTCCTTGTGGTGTCCTACCTTGATGAAAGAGTACAAAGACTTTCCATAGAGCCTCTTGAAGTTTGCCCGGATGTCCAGCATGTCAATCTCTGCTCGAGAAACCATCACTCTGATGAGGGTGCTGTCATCAGTGCCCAAGCCCTGAGGAAGGGAGCCAGACCTTGCATCAGGTGATACTCTTCGTGGTCCAGCAAGGCAAGACAAGGCAACAGAGACTCCACCACAGCATCCTTTGCTCTATGACCTGGGAGGCCCGAGGAGCATCCTCATGCCTTAATTTGGGATGCAAGGCTTGACACGGCCCACCTTTCCAACACTCTGTGCATTGACCTGAAGACATGGCTGAGCCTTTCCAAAGACAGGCTCTGTGCTGTTCAGCAGCCCTGTGTCATTTACTATCCCTCACCCCCCACCCTGCCCTGTGGAAAGCTTCCCCCAAGGTTCTGCTTAAACAGAACAAGCTGGTTTTGTTTTCTTCCTTCTTTCCTTCCTTCCTTCCTTCCTTCCTTCCTTCCTTCCTTTTTTCCTTCCTTCCTTCCTCTCTCTTTTATTACTAGGACAAGGCCTTGCCATAGAGCCCAGGCTGGCCTCAAACTAAGCAATCCTTCTTTTTCAGCCTCCCAAGAGCTAGAATTTCAGGTGTGTATCAGCATGCCTGGCTCCAATTTCCTTGTATGATCTTTTCAAATCCTCCCTCAAGAATACTGAGCAACTATACTCTGTCCTTTGTACTCCTATAACAGTGGGTGTTGAACTGCTGCTGGCTTCCATTCCGTCTTACCGTGTTTTCTGCATGTTTTATTTTCTCTGAGGACAGATATTCTTTAAGAGCAAAGACTCCCCACCGGGTAAGATGGCACAGGCCTGTGATCCCAGCACTTGGAAGGCTGAGGCAAGATGATCAGGAGTCCAAGGCCATCCTCAGCTACAAAGAGAATTCTAGGCCAGCCTGGGCTACATGAGAACTTGTCTCTGAAGAACAACAAGAAAACCCAAGGACTTGGCTTCCTGGTTTCCTGTCCTCCTTGGGGTTCCCGGCAGGGCTGGCTACAGAGGGCCCAACACAGATCTGGGAACCTGGCTCTGAAGCTTGAGTTTGCCTCCTTGGGGCACTTCCTCCTCCATGAACAGTGCAAACAAACTTGTATACTCTGTATGCCTCAGTTTCTCCCCTTGTGAAACAGGACAGTTTGTGCCCCTGCTTCTCTTAGGGGGATAAATTAATCCCATACATGTAAGGCCCCGGGAACAGGGCTCGGTACATCACAAGTACACAGAGAACAGCACTCAGCATGAACAGCAGCAGTATTTAGGGAGAGATACAACATGGAGTCGAGTTGGCTGTTCCAGGGTGGAATTCGGGTGGCAAACCCAAGAAGGTGGACAAAAATATGCCACGTTCTTTCGAGTGATAAAGGCGAAGCCATTTACCTTCATGGATTTATAAAGTCGTTCAGCAAAATACGCAGGTTTGTTCCTCATGCACTTCACTGTGGAGAAAATGAACAACAGGAAGTGAGCACAGGCCACGCCCCTGCCCACCAGGCCACTCCCATTCTCAGGAGTGCTTCCCTGCTCTTAAGAAATTATCTCTATTTCCATAAAAAGAAGAATGAAAAGATTACAGAAAAAAAAAAATCCAAGAACAAAGAAAACTGACAGTTATTCTGTTTCTAGGAAGTCTCAAGAAATATCTCCTGCTTGCTTTGCGAGACCCATTTATGCCAAGCAGCACTTCCTGAACACAGTCTGCACTCCAGGCCCCCTCATACAGACAAGAAGGATCCTCGGCTTCTCAAGTTCCTGGGGAAGTCATTAATGAGGGCCATCAAAGCGAGGGTGGCTTATAGTTCCAAAATGATTATTACATCTGCTGTACAAAGTAGTTGTGAGGGGGCTGGAGAGACAGCTCAGGGGTTAAGAGTATTTGTTCTTGCAGAGGACTAGCACTCACATGATTGCTTCCAACTGCCTGTAAGTCCAGTTTCAAAGGATCTGACACCCTCTTTTGACCTCTGAGGGTGCAAGACATGCACATGATACACAGACATACATGCAGGCAAAATACCCATACAATAAAAAAACCTAAAAGTCAGTTATTAACCCTAACCACCCACTGACTTGCCGGATGCACTAGCATGGCATTATCTTTCTCCTATAATGATAGAGAAAAGTGCCAAAGACCAAAACAAAACAAAAAACACAAGTCCCCGGCACAAGAGCAGTCAGGTCATACGACATAGTTCTTTTTGCTTTGCTTTTTTCAGTCAGGTTCTCACATAGCCCAGGCTGGTCTTGAACTCACTATGCAGCTGAGGATGCTCTTGAACTCCTGATCCTCATGACTGCCTGTACCTCCCAAGTGCTGTAATTACAGGTGTGCGCCATGTCTAGCTTTGCAAATATTTCTTGTTTAAAGTTGTAGAACAGCCAGATGGGGCTGCTCATGTCTATTATCCTAGCACTCCTAGCCAGGATAGGAGGATTGCTATAAGTTCAAGGCCAGCCTTGGCTACTGAATAAGACTATCTAGAAAAAGAAAAGTCTGGGGCTAGAGAGATGGCTCAATGGTCAAGAGCACTGGCTGCTGTAGCAGGAATCTTAAAGTTCTTATTAATAAAATCAAACCTGAGGCCAGTTATTGGGGTGAATGCTGGAAGATCAGAGAAGCAGAACAAGCCACAGCTACCTCACCTTGCCAGTTCCTCAGCTGATCCTGTTTCCTCAGACTGGAAGCCTCTGAGTCCTCATCCAAATGGATCTCAGCTGAACTGCTGCTAGAAGCCTAAAAGCTTAACCAGCCAAATGCTTCTAGTTCCTGGTCTTCACGCCTTATATACCTTTCTGCTATCTGTCATCACTCCCTGGGATTAAAGGCTCACTTCTTGGGATTAAAGGCGTGTGTCACCATGCCTGGCTGTTTCCTTGAACTCACAGAGATCCAGACCAATCTCTGCTTCTGGAATGCTAGGATTAAAGGCGAGTGCTACCACTGCCTATCCTCTATGTTTAATATTGTGGCTAGTCTATTCTCTGACCCCAGAAAAGTTTATTAGGGTGCACAATATTTTGGAGAACACAATACCACTACAGGTTGCTCTTGGAATGGACCTGAGTTGGGTTCTCAGCACCCATGTGGTGGCTCACAACACTCTGTAACTCCTGTTTCAGGGGATCCAGCACCCTCTTCTGGGCTCTGTAGGCATTGCACACATGTGGCACACAGACATATCTGCAAGCAAAATACTCACGCAAAGAAAAATTATTTAAAAACAAAACAAAATAAAAAAGTAACAGTTCTGGAAAATCATCTGGATATGGTGGCACATGGCTGTGGGTCAGGTATTTGGGGATTGAGGTGAGAAGATCACATTAATCCAGGAGTTCCAGACCAGCCTGGCCAATCCATTTTTTGAAATTCTAGAATTTACCCTGAGTGATTGAAACAACTTTAATTTCAGAAAAACACAGTTCTACATCTCCATGACAACATCTGGATACCAAGGAGGAACATCACCAGAATTAGCTCGGTGGCACACCAGCTTACCTATAGCCAACAGGGCGTCTTCAAAGCTACCAGATGTTTCCGATTTTATGCTCTGTTCAATGTCCTTCTGTGAGATCCGTTTGTACTCATCGAACACTACAATCAATAACGAGATAGCGTGATTTAGAAAACGGGGCTGGTGTGACGACTCGTCTGCTAAAGGTACTTGCAGCCAAGCCTGGTGACCTGAATTCCCTGGAACCCACATGGTGGAAGAAGAGAACTGTCCTCTGATCTCCACATGTGATCTGTGGCGTCTGCATACCCGTATACATGTACTCGTGCATGCAGGTACACACACATATAACACACACACACACACACACACACACACACATACACTCTCTCTAAATAAACACATAAATAAATGTAATAAAAATTTAAATACAGGAAACTAAAATTTATGCAGAGAATGAACACATTTTAGCAAGCTTATGCTATTTAATTTTTTGGCATATTTCAAGAGGAAACCAATTAGTACCGTGGGTGAGGACCCAGGCAGGATGTGGCCTGGTGAACTGGGCCCATCCAGGAGGAAGAATGCTGAGATCCCTGGAGAATGTTGGGCACTCTTCCCCAGATCAAGTGGAGAGTTTTTGGGTACACATCTGCCTTCTTCCTGCTTCAGCAGACAGGGTCGGGTAGCTCACACCTGTAATCCCAGTACTTGGCAGGTGGAGGGAGGATGGGCAGTTCCTCAGTCACACCTTGAGTTCAAGGCCAACCAGGACTACATGAGACTCTATCATTTTGAAATGTCAGCCTTGCATGTCACCTATGTCCTCCTCTTCCATTTGGCTCATTAAGACAAGAACAATTCAGCCTCCTCAGAACTGAGTCACATCTGGTAACAGCCGGTTGCTTCTTTTAATAGATTTTTCACATAATTAATTTTTTTCTTGTTTTTTGCCAAGGATTTTTGAACACGATGAATATATTCTCCTCTCTTCTTCCAGAGACTTCTTAGGACAGATATATCTGTTTTGTTTATCTCCTTAGTGGCCTTCGTTGGCATACTGTCTTGTCCCCTCCATCCATGTGATTCTCACAGGTTATCAGTCAAGGGATACCAATGTTCAGCAATTCACAATCATAACCGTGGCCCAGCAGGGTCCCTCTGAGTGACCTGTCCTCCAAGGAGATGGTTTTCTTTCTTTTTCTTATTTTGTGTGGTCAGGCATGGTGGTACACACCTTTGATCCTAGCACTTGGGAGGCAGAGGCAGGAGGATCTCTGTGAATTTGAGGCCAGCCTGGTCTATAGAGTTGAGTGTCACGACAGCCAGGGCTCCACAGTGAGATCCTATCTCAAGAAACCAACTGTGTGGGGTGTGGTATGCTATGTTCTAATGGGTGAGCGTGCGTGCGTGCGTGCGTGCGTGCGTGCGTGCGTGCGTGCGTGCGTGCGTGTGTTTGCGAGCATGTGGAAGCCAGAAGCTGGTGTCAGGTGTCTTCTTATTTTTAATATATTTTAATTAATTAATTTTGATTGTGCTTACCACTGCTTATGCCTGTATGTATTTTCATGCACACAAAAGCCACAGAAGGATGCTGGGGGTCTTCCTCTCTCACCCATATTCTCACTGCTTTAAGACAGGGTCACTCACTGAACTGGAAGCTCACCATTTCAGCTAGGCTAGCTGGCCAGTGAACTCCTGGGATCCGCCTGTCTCTACCTTCCGGTACTGGGCTTACAGGCGCATGCGTCGGTTCCTGGCTTTTTCATGTTGCAGTGCGGGCTTTGAGCTCAGGTCCTCATGCCTGCGTAGCAAGCACCTCCCACTGAGCCATCCCCCCCCCAGCCCCACCTCCCACTGAGCCATCCCCCCCCCAGCCCCACCTCCCACTGAGCCATCCCCCCAGCCCCACCTCCCACTGAGCCATCCCCCCCCAGCCCCACCTCCCACTGAGCCATCCCCCCCCAGCCCACCACCTTATTTATTTATTTATTTATTTATTTATTTATTTATTTATTTATTTATCTATTTTTGAGACAGTCCTCACTACATCTGGAGCTCACCAATCAGCCAGACTGGCTGGCCAGCAAGCCTCAGAGATCATCCCATTCCCGTCTTTCCTGCCTAGGATTACTGGTGCATGCTGGAACCAACCAGCTTTTTGTTTGTTCCCAGGAAGCTCCCCAGAAGCACCTTGATTTGTGTTCTCATGGGGGGTTCAGATCTCCCTCCAATCTGGGGAGCCACTGGTACTTGCCGTTTTCCTTCTCATGGGTGTATATTTGTCCAGAATCAAAGATGCTAATCAGAACCCCACTGTAAACTGGAGTGAATGCTTCCAGACAGAAAATTATTAACAAACCCTTACTTCTGGCCATTACTGTTTGTTGGTAACAAGATCATTCAGTTTACACTACCTAAGTGGTGCTTAAAATATTGTCTCTTGGTAAGTTATGAACAAGTAATTTTTAACTGCCCAACTACAGACATACTTGGAATTACAAATTCTAGGTAAATGCGTCCCAGGACCTGCAGTTGTGGGAAAGTGCCACAAGAGGGAGCTCACATTTGTAACCAGGCAAGGGGAGCCAAATAAAAGAAAGCATTAAAGCCCCAAGTTTCATGGTGGTGTATGATTTATGGACAGGAATAATTGCTTATTATTATTATTTTTGCCACTGAGGAGTGTCTAGAATAATTACAACTTGTAAATGTGTCAAACTTCGCAGTTACGTTGTATTTTCAATTTAGCAATCCCATTCTCCTCAAATTCCCCACAAGCTTTGAAACGTCATGCCTATGACAGGGAGATGGTGGTTTATAAAATTATGATGCCCATGAAGGTCTACAGAGCTCATCTACAAGACAAACTGCCCTACTGAGTCCTTACTGCGGTTTACAAGGAGACTTAGCCTGACAACAAATATTCCATAATGGTTCAGTGTTCTTTCCCCCCAAAGAAGTTAAAAGCACATTGCAAAGTTTAGAAATTACCAGAAGCAAATTAGGAGCATCACACAAAGGAAATAAAAAGTGAAATTACCCACGACTCATCTTACTCAATATAACCCCTGAAGAAATCTATCAGTGGTGTCAATAGAAATAAATATCAACTGACATTTGCTTAAATTGGCTCCTCGGGCAGTGAAGGTTCCCTTCTTATGTAAGTAATGGGAAATGAATGTCTTGGGGTTGCACTAGAGAAGGGACCAATTGGGAAGGCTGGTTTCCTGGGATAAGGAATGCTAAATTATTACGAACATGTTGTACATCTGTCAATTACTCAAATTAATCATTCAAAATTGGCCTTCATTCATATAATTTGATTCCCACATTTACACAGTAAAAATCTAACAGTTTAGTTTATTTTCTGTGTCATGGTGGGGGAAAGGTCATCAGGAACTGGGGGAGCACTATGATCAAGACACATTATATACATGTTTGGAATTATCAAAAAATAAATAAAAGATATTCTTCTTTTAAAAGGTTATCAGGGGCTGGAAAGATGGCTCAGTGGTTAATAGCACTTGCTGCTCTTACAGAGGACCTGGGTTCAGGTCCCTTCCCAGCACCTATTTGGTGGCTTACAATTGTCTGTAACTCCAGTTCCAGGGGATCTGGCACCCTCTTCTAATCTCCAAGGACATGAGACATACACTTTGGTTCATAGACGTATATTCAGTTAAAACATTCATATGCACAAAATAAAACAAATTACTTAAAAATTTTAAGGTTATCAACCATTCCAGCAGAATTGAATGAGGTAGAGAGGTAGGTACCCACCATGCAGCAGATGGTTCCGATTCCGGGAGCAGAGGATGCTCAGGAATTTCACCTCATCTGTCCCCCATCTCTTCTCTCCAGCCTCATACAGGTCCTGGTGCCAAACAAAGCATGAGTTTAAACACCAGAAAGGATGTGCCAGTACCTGGGCAAATAGTTCTAGAAATTCTAAGAGTCGCCGGGTGGTGGTGGCGCACGCCTTTAATCCCAACACTCGGGAGGCAGAGCCAGGCGGATCTCTGTGAGTTCGAGGCCAGCCTGGGCTACCAAGAGAGTTCCAGGAAAAGGCGCAAAGCTACACAGAGAAACCCTGTCTCGAAAAACCAAAAAAAAAAAAAAAAAAAAGAAATTCTAAGAGTCAAGATGGCTTGGTTTTATTTTGTTAGTTGGAAAGGCAAACATGCTGTGTACACACACAGACACACACACACACACACGTATACACACACACACACACACACACACACACACACACACACTCTAGGTCCTTCAATTACTTTAACCTCATAATGGCATGGAACAACATACATTCAGCAGAAATCAGGCTTCAAAGTTTCCATTTTGATCTTTCCTCGAACCAGTCTGTATAGTTTGGGACTTCATGACAATGTGAGCATCAAGCAGTGAGCCATGTTCCCAGTTAGCTACAAGGGCAGACAACCGTGACACACTAGAGTGGACTTCACTGCTAGGCTCCCTACTGTGAATGCTTTTTCAGCTTACACATAACACCATTGCAAGTCTCTGTTTCTGTGTCTGTCTGTGATGTGTGTGTGTGTGTGTGTGTGTGTGTGTGTGTGTGTGTGTGTGTTGATTCTGTTTTACAGAAGACCCTGACAAATATCCCACCGTGTTAATAAAGGAAGGCAGATGTGATCCCGATTTCTGGCACTAGCACATAAGCAGTCATACGGCCCTGGAGACTCTGAGAAGTCCGCGCTGAGCGATACACACACTCCCTTCTTTTCAGTGCAAGCGACAGGTTCTTTTCTGCACGATCCATAGTGGCTCACACCCTGCACTCCAAGTGGAATCACTCCACTGCTTAGTTGGGTGTTAGTTAACAATGGAAGGACTAAGATAAATCCCAGGTCTTTCAGGTCCTGGTTGTTGTTGTTTGGTTTTGGTTTTTGTCAATGTGAAACCAGCTAGAGTCAAATGAGAAAATGCCTCCCTTGGATTACCTGTAGGTGAGTTTGTAGGGTATTTTCTTGATTAATGATTCATGTGAAAAGGCCAGCCCATTGTGGGCAGTGACATCCATGGGCTGGTGGTCCTGGGTGTTATAAGAAAGCGGACTGAACCAGCCACGCGGAAAAAGTCAGTCAGCAGCACCCCTCCATGGCCTCTGCATCAGCTCCTGCCTCCAGGTTCCTGCTGTGTTTGAGTTCCTGTCCTGACTTCCTTCAATGATGGACTACAATGTGGAAGTGTAAGCCAAATGAACTTTTTCCTCCCCAACTTGACTTTTGGTCATAGTGTTTCTTCACAGCAATATAACCTTAACTAAGATAGAAACATAACTATGATACTCCATTATTTGGTCTGAACTCAAGCAAAGAGCTTTCTCCAGAGCTTCAATTTCCTTACCTGTAAAATGGGGTAAAAGTCCTAAGGTTGTTGTAAGGATTCAATGGTTTGCCTAAGAAAAGCTGTGCAGGGAAGGGGAGGGGGTGCTTGGTTCTTACTGCGGGTCCACTGTTTATACGCTACTGTCACTATGTCACCTGGCCACAGGGATTAGTGTCAGGACAGACAGACAGGGTGTCAGGACAGACATCAGGGTGACAGGACAGACTTCAGGGTGTCAGGACAGACAGCAGGGTGTCAGGACAGACTTCAGGGTGTCAGGACAGACTTCAGGGTGTCAGGACGGACATCAGAGCATCAGGACAGACATCAGTGTGTCAGGACAGACTTCAGGGTGTCAGGACAGACATCAGGGTGTCAGGACAGACAGCAGGGTGTCAGGACAGACAGCAGGGTGTCAGGACAGACTTCAGGGTGTCAGGACGGACATCAGAGCATCAGGACAGACATCAGGGTGTCAGGACAGACATCAGGGTGTCAGGACAGACATCAGAGCATCAGGACAGACTTCAGTGTGTCAGGACAGACATCAGGGTGTCAGGACAGCAGACATCAGAGTATCAGGACAGACATCAGGGTGTCTGTCAGGACAGACATCAGGGTGTCAGGACAGACATCAGGGTGTCAGGACAGACAGCAGGGTGTCAGGACAGACAGCAGGGTGTCAGGACAGACATCAGGGTGTCAGGACAGACATCAGGGTGTCAGGACAGACATCAGGGTGTCAGGACAGACAGCAGGGTGTCAGGACGGACTTCAGTGTGACAGGACAGACAGACAGGGACAGTAGCCTTCTTTTGAGAGTCGCATATATTTACAGGTCCTACCTCATGTTTTCTTTAGGGAAGTGTGAAAAGCAGAGGCAGCTCCTTCCCTCCGTATCGTTCAGAAGATGCCTGAAATGGCTGGGGACTTAGCTCAAGCACTGAGCACTTGCATAGCATGGGCCAAGCCCTGGGTCCCATTCCCTGGCAAAACACACACACACACACACACACACACACACACACACACACACACACACACAGATTGAGAGTCTCTGGGATCCCCATGTGGACCCAGTGTGAGAAGACCTAGAATCCAGGAGTGTAGACATGGCCCAGAGCCACCCAGCGTCCCAGGTACCCCTGAAAGAAACCTGTTAATAAAGGATTGTCTGTGGGAGTCTTTTCCATAACACACCCCAGCCTGACTAATATACCCTGAAGTAGAAGAGGCTGCCCACCAACCAAGTGAGGCCTGTCTTAGAGAAGAAACTACAAGAAGGAATTTGCAGTCTACTAACCTGGGCGTCCTGCTTCATAAGCGCATCATCCAGGTAGTTCCCTTCATCCCTGCCTCCCTGAGAATGAAACAGACCAGAGTAAGCAAGTGCCCATGGAGATGCCAGAGTGCTCTTAAGACAGAAGGCCTGGAGACAAGATGCAATAAAAGCTGGGTCTTCAGTTTAGAGAGTTAGGACCGCTGTCTTAGGTCACCAGGGCTTGGACCTATGCCCTGGAGATGTTCCCGGCAGTGTGAGCCCCATCGTGACTCCTGGTGTTACAAAATCGGCTCTTCCAGCAGAAGGGCAATACCATCTCTCTGCTTCCTCCTCTCCTCCCCCGATTGCCACCACTGCACTGACCCAGCTGACTCGGCCTTCTTAACTAGCCAGTCTCCATTGATCTAGAGAATGCTGGACCTGAGGTGGAACTTGGGGAGCTGATGCAATGCCAGCACCAAATACACCAGCTCCGGCATGGAGGACCACGGGAACCCCCGAAGGAACACTAAGGAGTGATAGGCACTGCCCTCCAGTTTGGAAGGCTGTTCTTTAAAAAGTGTGTTATGTGTTGTGTGTGTTGTGTATGTGTGTTCAGGTGCCTACAGAGGCCAGAAGAGGGCATCAGGTCTCCTGGATCTGGAGTTACAGGTGATTGCGAGCCATCCAATGTGAGTGTGGGGTTTAACTCAGGTCCTCTGCAAGAGCAAGGAGTACTCTTAACCTCTCCAGCCCTGCCACCGGATGAACGTCTAAAACATGTGGAAGTTAGCTCTCGATATCCTTGTGATCCGGTGCACTTTGTAACAGAGGGGTGGCTGGCACAAACTTGTGACATGTGAACAGTGAATTAAAGCAAAAGAAATGCTTGAGCATGCATGACTAGCCAGGGTCTCTGAACGAGAAACATAAAGGAACAGAGCAGCACGAGAATGACACCTGGGGAAGACCCATGTTTAGGAGGCTGAAAAGATGAAGGTCAGGTAAAGGAGAGCGCATGTGTCAATCAACCCAGCATCCCCTATCAGAGGCTGGGACCGAGGAAGCCACGCACCGCTGTCAGGGACACCAGTACACGCTGGAACATGAAGGATGTATCTGAGCAGATGTCCTCTTCAAGGCTCCTTCCATAGTCTACCGAGAAATTGAAAATGGGTACATCAGAACAGAGACCTGTCCAGTGCTGTCACCCTCCAGCAAGCTCTGTCCCTCCAAGCCAGCCTGCTCACTGGAGCAGCTCAGAGCAAGGTGCTACCCCATGTGAGGTCTTCAAAATCTGAACTGTGTGTCCCCAGCCCTCCCTGGGGGTCTATAAGCAAGTAATGGTTGCTGGGGAGGTGAGGAGACAATTCCTTTAGTGAAACCATCAGTAACCATGAGTAACTATGAGTAAGGTACCCATGCTCCTGTAGGTAACCCTTCACCCATACTCCTGTAAGCAATTCTAATGAAGCTCATTAACTCATAAAAATGGCAACAACAAACAAACAATAAATATGACCTCGTAAATGGACCCAGAAGGAGCTATGGCTGTCTCTTTAAGATGATGGGGACCAAGAAGGCGGGGCTAGAGTCCTGCTTGGTTTCCTTTTGTCTGAGACTCTGCTCTGTATGTGTCTGAATGGAAGCTTGTTGTGGAATATTACTTTAACTGTGTAAAGGTGTGTTACATTTGTTTCTGCTGCCTTTGTTAAATGATTATTACTTTAACTGTGTAAAGGTGTGTTACATTTGTTTCTGCTGCCTTTGTTAACGATGTAAAGATGTGTTACATTTGGTTACGCTGCATTTGTTTAATTATGTAAAGATGTGTTGCATTTGTTTTACCTTGCCTGCCTAAGGCACCTGATTGGTCTAACAAAAAGCTGACTGGCCAATAGCCAGGCAGTAGAGGGATAGGCAGGGCTGATGGGCAGATAGAATAAATAGGAGGAGAAACCTAGAAAGAGAGAGGAGAGAATGAGGGAGAAAGAGGGAGATGCCCAGAGCCAGCCAGGCAGCGGCCAGTCAGCAGACATAGAGTAGCACATACAGAAAGAAAGGTAAAGCCCTGAGGCAAAACATAGATGAAGAGAAACAAGTTAACTTAAGTTAAAGAAAAAGAGCTAGCCAGAAATGAGCCTAAGCTAAGGCCGAGCATTCATAACTAATATTAAGTCTCTGTATCATGACTTGAGAGCTGGTTGGTGGCCTAAAGAAAAAGCCTGGTACAGAAACTAAGGTTACCAGTGTCACAGGACAGAGGTCCCCAGAGAGGTTCTAACAGATCTCTTTGAAGAATCACACTCTCTACAGCCACCAAAAGCCACTGTGGGGCAGATGCCAGGGATAGGGGCTGACTCCAAACTGTAGGTGGGACTGTGTGGTAGGCATGGAGGTTCTTGTACTCACAGATAACACCAGGGTGAACAAGGTATTAAACACACAGGATTGCTCCTTCCAAGGAAGGGGTGTACAACCTGTTATCCACCCAGAAGGCTGGGAGCAGACGTGGTTAATAGCCTGGTGACCTTTGCACTATCTGTGTGGACAAGACCACACTCAATCCTCCCCCGACCCTTATCAAGAGCCTGTCAATCTATAGAACTTATCTTTATGGGAGGTGTCACATGTAATCAATCTATAGAACACATCTTTATGGAAGATGTCACATGCACATTACAAAGAGTTTCGATGTAGTCATATCTTAAGTTTTATTGTGCACACAGGGTTGGGTTAGTTATCACCAGGAAAATTTTCACCAAATTATGCTGTGCTTAAATATGCCTAAAACAAACTACTCAGGGTCAAAGATTGAACGAACACTGGCTACTTAGTCGTGTTGAACCAAATTGCGTTCTTGCCTCCCCTTACTCTGCTGGCTGTGGTGATCACAGAGACACCCCCTCCCCTCCAGGGCTGAGGTCAGGGTTATGGGGCTAAATCCAAAACCTTCAGAGTTAGAGAGCTAACTCCAAATCCTGGGTAAGGCAGAGGTCAGGGTTGGGGGCTAACTCTAGACTCCTAGGGTTTAGGTTCAGCCTCTGAACCCTGAACGAGAGTCCCTACTACATGACTGTTTTCTCCATAGAAGTGATACAGATTGTATATGAAAACATAGGGAAAGTTAGTGCTGGGGTACAGCTCCGTGCTAGAGCCTAGAGCAATGGCCTAGCTTGTGAGAGACTCCGGGGCTCCATCCCTAGCCCCTGGTGGGTGATACATACGGCAGACACCTAAGGGAAAGTAAGTAAAAATAAAGGGAAGAAAACTCCACTATAATCTAATAGCTGAGAAATTATAGTTACTGGTCTTGTTTTCAAGTCATAGGCAACCTGTGCCAGGGCTTGGAGGATGCTACTTACGCTGCTGGTAGGTCTGGTTGATGCGACGGATCTCCTCGGGGGTACGAGAAGCCAGGATTTCAATCAGACAGCCCTCATCCGTGCCAGCTCCCTAAATGTGAGGCCGGAGGTGAGATGGTATGAACCAGTGGGTCAAGTTAATGTGCAATCGTTATGCACAGTCGAACAAATAAAATGATACAATTAAAATTACAAATTAAAAACTTGAGCCCCACACTCAGAAGGAATGCAGGTATGAAGCTGCAGGGTGTAATGCCAGCCCACTGGGGTCCAGAAGCAGGGCCTGCTAACTTTTACCTGGCCTGCCCAAGCCCAGAGTGTTCACCATAATCATTATTCATAATAACACACACTTGTACAGTGGGTCGCCATCTGTTCCTGGTTGTAGCAGGTTAGGCACAGTTTCTGCCTTCTGTGGTCCGGCTCTTTCCTTGACCTCTGTTCTCTTTCTCTGAAGGTCAGACTTCCTGGCAAAGACTTGATTACCTCCCTGTTTTCCCAGGGCCTAGCCCAGAACCTTCTACAAGGTGTATTTATATTTATTGATAAGAAACTATACAGGCATCTCAGATTCACTTGCTACCAACCAGGTCAGCTATAGGGGATGGATGTGCATGTGCATGCCTGTGGCTGGGTTCTACCAGCGCCACAGACCAGGCCCTCCTCATTCAGCCCCAGGAAGGAACAAACGACTCAGCAAATTTGGGGGAAACAATTTTTTAATTACAACTGCCATGTACACCTCAAGTTGTCAAGAGGGAAAAACCCGTCTCTCATCCTCTATTCTGCCCCCTCTCAGAAGGACTTGCCTATAGTTTTTTTTGTCTCATTGTTTCTAACTTTAAGGTTTGACTTTACGTGCGTGTGGGTCTGTGCCTGTGAGTCCAGTGCCCAAGGGGGCCAGAAGCGGGTGTCAGATCCCTGGAGCTGGCGTTACAGGTGGTTGTGACCTGCCCAACGTGTGTGTTGGGAAGACAACTCCAGTCCTCTGCTAGAGCCAAAGCACTCTTAAGCACATCACCACATGCAGTGAGGACATTAGGGTGCAAAGGGACCACTGACCTTCATAGCCCTCCGCAGCTCCTGCACATCATACAGCACGGTGGGCGTCATCATCCCCACAATCACCTGCTCAAAGTTGCTGCTCAGCTCCGACTTCAAGTCCTCAATCAGGTCCTGAGATGAGAAGGAGTGTCTACTGTTAGCTGCTACTGTCTCTACTCCAGCCACTCTCATCACGGTGCAAGGACGTCTCGGGCACTAAGATGTCTGTGCTCTCGCCCTCCCGGAAGCAGGCAGAGGCGTTTTCCTAGGCCATGGACACATCTGCACAAGTGGAGGTCAGAGCACAGCCTAAGGGAGAAGGTTCTCTCTATCCTGTGGGGTTGAACTCAGCTTGCTCAGCTGGGCAGCAAGCACCTTTACACACTAAGACATTTCACTGGCCCCATAGTTTTGTTTGTTTGTGTCTATGTGTGTGTATACCGACATACTACATATGTGTGTACATGTTTATGTGTCTGTACCTGTGTGTAGGTACATGTACGGGTGTGTACATGCACACATAAGCATGAGTGTGTGTGAAAAGGCCAGTTGTCAATGTCTGGTGTCTTCCTCAACTGCTCTCTACCTTCTTTTTGGGTAGGCTTGGCTGATTGGCCAACAAATCCCCCCTGTCTCCTCCCCATCGCTGGGATGATATTTTATATATATATATATATTTATGTATATATAGTAAAAATTATACTATATATATATATCTTTCTATCATGCATATTTTTATGATAAATTCACAAATGTGGATTGAATGAATGAATGAAGGAATGAATTAGAAGTCAGACAATCCATTGATATTGGTCACCTCAGACTACCACAGGTTAGCTGAGTTCTGAAGTTAACCCCAAGTGTGTATTGCAACACCAGTTAGATGTATAGCTCACACCTCACTTGACTGTCCACGTCTGCCACTAGGCATTCAGTTCCTGGGGGATGCAGAACAGTTATAGTCGGTGACAGTCTGTCCCATTCTGTACAGAAGTGCCCAGGGTTCGCCTCTAGATGCTCTGGAGAGCAGCTAATCAGCTCTGCCCTGCCCGTCCCTCCCCAGCTTGCCCAGCAGTGTGGAGCCATCTGTGAGAAGCAGCCTCAATCTTCCTGCTGTGACATCTCCCAAGACAGATGCTCTGGGCATGAAGTCACTGGGTGCTGATGTACAGAGATGCTCATCGGCTGTTTCCTCAGACTAAGGTTCTCCATAAGCACAAGAGTTGGGGGTGCTTTTCAAGGTGACATGGAAAGACTGGTTGGATAATTCTAGTGAAGGAGTTATTGCGAATGGAGTTGAGCGTCTTCAGTGGTGTGGGAGTCAGACAAAATCTAAAGTGTGCAGAGTAAACAGTGAGTTTATAAGCTGCCATGCATGCACATGCAATTCCACAGAAAGCCCCATTCTGGCATGTGAAGGTCTCTCCATTGAAGTTCATCAAAGGAATGACTATCTAAATGTGTATTTATATATACGAGTCACAGCACTAAATTCCAGGAAATGGTGGTGAAGACAAACTGGACTTCTAAGTATTTTAGTCAGGGGTCTTGAACACTAGGCCCAATGGCTCTGCAGGTGCCCGGTACTCCACAGCACTTCCGATTGAGCACACAACCCACAGTCCTGTGAGGACCTGGGTGGAAACTGACCCTGCCTGGCCTTGTGGCTGTGAGTCAACAGCTCCCTAAAAGTGGAGAAACCTTGTTTTGTTTTGAGTTTTGCAAAAATATCCTTTAAATTTTCTTTTCAGATATTTTTCTTTTTATGTGTGTGTGTGTGTGTGTGTGTGTGTGTGTGTGTGTGTGTGTGAGACCTCACATGTGGAGGTCAGTGGACAGTTCTGTGGAGTTAGTTTTCTCCTACCACCAGGTGGGTCTCAAGCGTTGAAGTCAGGTCATCGAGCTCTGGGGCAAGTGCCCTTACCCACTGAGACACCATTTTCTATCCTTATTTTTCATTGACACACAATTGTACTAATAGGTCTCGGTGTGACATTTCAGTACTTGTACCCGATGTGTGATAATCAAGTAAAGGGACTGGCATATCCGTCATTCAGACGTTTGTCATTTCTTTGCTAGGAACATGGCAAGTCCTCTCTACTCTCTACTCTAAGGTATTTGATTAACTGCCACCCACCCACAGTCACCCCACCATGCTCCAGAGCCTCAGGGGTTAGCCTCTCCTCTAGCTGCTCCCCATACCTGTTACCTCTCTTCTCCCACAGCTTCTTAGACTCTGGTAACCCCCAACTTCACAGATAGTCTCAAGGCACTGGGTCACTTCAGGACTAGGTTGGGGTGGGGGTGAGGGGACGGGGTGAGGGTTAGAGGGTGGAGGGTGGGGGGTGGGAGACTCTGCTTCCACACTGCCTGACAAATCCCTGGTCATCGTCAAGGAGAAAGCGGGCCTACCCTGCCGATGTTGCTCTTGTAGGCACTCCTGATTTCCTGACGCTGGGCAGTGTTGCGGTAGGCCAGGACTCCGATGATGGCATCTTCATCCGTACCTGGGGACGACATGGAGACAGCAAGGAGCCATGATTTGCTGGCATGAGAAAACGGTCTCGCCTGTGGCCACTGGAGCTACCTCAGGAAGACTGAGTGTTTGCTAAGAAAACAGAACCTGGAAGCAAGAATGACGTCAGCCTCTAACCCAGCAGTCGGGAGGGGGTTCGAGGCAGGAGGAGTTCATCTTTCTCACAGCTGGACATTACTGTGTTTGAAGAATTTTCTGTTTATTTGTTGGAAGAAACAGCTGGGGTGGGGTGGGGGATAGAAACTGCTCTACTACAATACCCCAGGAGGAAAGCTTTAAATGGTGAGTTCACGGCAGTCACTCTTCACAAGATTAGACATCCAGGAGGAGAGGCAGAGGGAGAGCTGTGGAACTCTCAAATCCAGCCTTCAGAGCTTTGCACTGGGAGGCGGAGCCCTTCCTGCTTTGAACCCTAAAATTAGCTTTGAGTTTTTTAATGGCCCCCCCCTTCCTCCAGATTCAAATTTCCTTCTAAGCCATGCAAAGTGTGGCCCCACAACCTTCGCTGTACCCACACTCTGCTTTTAACCCATACATTACCACGCGAATTCAAGACTTTTCCGTCGGCCTGTGAAACCTTCTAACTAAATTCTCCGTTTCCAGCTAGGTTCACTTTCCTATAAGAAAAACTCACAGCTCATCCCTCGCCTGCTCCGAAACTGACAATGGCTCCCTGTGGTCAGCTGGGTTCACACAGGGCTGCCTTCTTGGGTGCACTGCCGTCTCCGGTTCTCTGAGCTATATACCCATGGACCAGGAGAGCAGGCAGCCAGATCCATAAGCTTAGCTCTCTTTTGTTTATTTGGGGCTTTCCTGTGTAGCCCAGGCGGATCCTGAACTCTCAATCCTCCTGCCTCTGCCTTCCCAGGGTGGAGATTCCAGGCATGTACCACACCGGCTCAGAAGCTGCTTTTGAATTGCTCTGCTTTTCCCACTTGCACACTGGCCACTCTCTCGAACCCTTCATTACCAGTCTCCGTGAGTCCATATAGCATCCTAATTCTGATACCTGCGGTTTCCTGGCCAGTGCCTCTGGGCCATCCCTCCAGGCCTGTGACTCAATTGGTGGCTTTCTCAGTAGCCCTAGGGCATCCCCCCTTAGGACTTGCTATCTGGGGGTGGGGGGGCCTCCCCCTGGCCTGTTCCTGTTTTGCAACTTTTCATGAATTCCCTGTGACTCCTCTAAGCTCAACTTCCCTTCCAGAAACATATTTTCTCTTCATTATTTATTAAAATTCCACCCACCTCCCAAGGGCATCTCAAATTCCATGCCTCCAAGGTTTGCCTGATGATTCGATGTGAAAGGTGATCTCGACTTTTTTTTTTTTTTTTAAACACAGATTCATGCATCCAAGCCTGTTCAAACTTATTATGGCCTTGAACTCCACCTTTACTGGAGATCAAACCCAGGGCTTTGTGCAGGTTAGGGCACTCTACTGACTGAGCCACAACCCTGGCCCCACAGAGTTCTTGCCCATCCGATGTTTAAATTTTATTTTAAATTGTGTGCATGCGCATGGGCACATTGGAGGTGTGTGCAGATGCCTGCAGAAGCAAGAGTCGCTCCATCCCCTGGAGCTGGAGTTACAGATGTCTGTGAGCTGTCCAATGTAGGTGACGAGAATGGAGCTTGGATACCCTGAAAGAACAGAACATGCTCCTAACTGCCGAGCCAGCTCTTCAGCCCTGCTGTATACTCTTAGCTGTGCTGACAGGCACCCATGGATTCCTGACCACCAGGAATAGGTTTTATGGTCCTTGTCTCCTCCGATCGCTCACCTCATCAGTCCACATCAGCAGGCCCTGAAAAAGGCCTGGTTGTGCCAAATGTCTCCTGATTCTTGCCTGGGAATTCTGAACACTTTGCTACACACTCTGGACTATACTGCTCTTGCAATATACAGAATTAAAACCAGAATGAAAGATGACAGTGGGGCCTACATATTTTCTACTTTATTTACAACCAGAGGAAAAGGAGGAGGGTGTCTAAGTTCAGGAGGACATTCTTTCAGAGATAGGTGGCAGGGTCACAGTGCTTAGGCCTGGCCTGGGGTGAAGTCTGATTGCCAGAGGCTGCCTACTTGCCATTTCCCAGCATCCTCACTGGTTCCAACAGCCTGGGGAAGTCAGCTCAGCTCCCTGTATCCCTTCACCTCCCCACACCCGCTTTTTAGGCTAACAAGGTGGAGACTGACAAACCCTGCCACTCTGGCCGCTGTTGTTAGACAATCTAAGGAAAATGAATCTGAGATGGAAAGACTGAGAAACAAGGTCTCATTGCCAGGGGTCACTACCCAAATCTCAGAGATTCTCAGTGATAGCTAGGAACTGGGGACATTTCTCCTTCCCCATGTCCAACAGGCAAAGCCTTGAGGCAGAAATGTGTCCAGGGTAGCTGGCAGCGCATCCTGTACAGCCGCATCTGCCCTTAGGAAGACAAGTGCAGGGCCAGGCCCTGGGAGACATCCTCTGCCTGCTCACGTATGACCGCCTTCCGCATGTCAGTACTGACTCAGCTGCACAGTTATGTAGCAGCCCCAGGCAGTAATGGGAGGTGATGGAACGTTTAAAAAGGTGGAACTTGGGCAGTGGTGGCGCACGCCTTTAATCCCAGCACTTGGGAGGCAGAAGCAGGCAGATTTTTATGAGTTCGAGGCCAGCCTGGTCTACAGGTCTACAGAGCGAGACCCAGGAAAGGCACAAAAAGCTACACAGAGAAACCCTGTCTCGAAAAAACTTAAAAAAAAAAAGAAAAAAAGAAAAAGGTGGAACTTAATGGGAAGAAGTTAGGTCTTTGGGAGGTGTGTTCATAAATCATTTACTCCTGGCCCCTCTTCTCTCTCTCTCTCTCTCTCTCTCTCTCTCTCTCTCTCTCTCTCTCTCTCTCTCTCTCTCTCTCTCCTCTCTAGCTGTAATATGAATTAACTTTCTTGTTGATGTGCTATCTAATCACAGGAACCAAAGGAATGAGCCAGTCAGCCATGGACTTGATATCTCTAAAGCTGTGATCCAAAACAAACTTTTCCCTTTTTTAAGATGATTGTCTTGGGTATTCTGTTATAGTAACAGAAAATTCACTACTAACCCACTGTCCCATCTAAACTGTAGACAATCCCTTACCATCGTTTTGTTTGTTTGCTGTTGTTTTGAAGTACAGGTGAGTGAACCCAAGGGCCCTGTGCCTGCGAGGCCAGTACTCTACCAACTGAGCCACCTCAGCTCTGTCCCCAATACATTTTCCTAAAGGTGACCTAGTCATGAATATCAGTGCCCACGGCGCCCTCCCCACGACTGTGACATACCACACTCAGGACAGTTCACACTCAGAAAGATACTTACCAAGTCCTTTCATGGCCTTCCTCAGGGCCTGGGCGTCTTCAACTGCATTGAATCCCGAAGCAGCTTTCACGGTTCCTCCTTTGGTTGCCTGAAAACACAGACAATGGCATGTCAGTGACCTCCCCTTCAGAATCCCAGGCTCCGCTCCGGGGGCCAGGGCGACAGCAGCAACCGCGAAGGGTAAGGCTCTCACCCTGGCCGAGCTGCCGCCCTCTCTAAGGAAGGCAGACAGTGGGCACCCCTCAAATACACACCCCATAGACAGCACGTTAGACACAGAGGTGCCGCAGAGGAAGGAGAGTCCTGGTGGGCTGCAGGAATGGCTGACATTTAGGCCAGAGATGGTTCATGTGAGGCCTTTGGCCACACAACAATGAAGACAGAGTAAATGCTAGCCCAAAGGCCCTGGGGCTGTCACCAGCTTTGAAGGTGCCAGAGCTGGTGGGAGAAATCACACCACCTCGGGTGATGCAATCTCCCAAAAAGGAAAAAAGAAAAAAAAAAGTATGAATTCAATCAAGTTCAAGTCTGCAGAGCCAAAAACATTAGCTGTAAATATAACTCACAAGGAACTGCCAAACCAATAGCATAGCTTCTTCAGTCTGAGAGACTGCAAGGGAGACTGGGAGAGAGAGGTGGAGGGAGTGCCAGCTCAAGAGCTTAAAAAGACACACCAGCCAACAGTAGCTGCATGCCCGTCATCCCAGCACTTGGGAGATGGAAGTAGGAGACCAAGAGTTCATAGATAGCCTCAGCCACATACCTGGTTCAAGGCTAGCCTAGGCTAAAGAGGCCTTATCTCAAAAACCCAAACCCTAAACCCCAAACCAACCAAACAACCAACCAAACAAAAAAATCAGCCCTCGAGTCGAGCCTCATTTGGATGGAGGATCTGAGTAAGGGAACAGGACAGCTATAAGACAGCTGGACATTCGATATTTTATGACCCAGGGAGTCAGTCCTAAGGTTCTCTGGTCTGGTAATGGTGCTGTGGCTGCTGCTTATGTTTTAGGAGGTTTACCTTTATGCCGCTGACTCATAGGTGGAAGATAGGCTATCTGGAATCGGCCTCAGAACAACGCAGGTGGGAGAAGTAGAGATAAACAGGACACAAAATTGAGTGCGAGTTAGTAATTAACCAGAAGGATGGGAAGGAAGTTAGGCACCCGCAGGCTTGGAGGTCACTGAAGAGAGAGATTCCTCTCCTGTCAGCTCTGGCCCCACCGCTGGGGTCTCTGTTAACGCACTGATTTTAAGGGAGGGGGAATGTCAAAGGGCTCATCTTTAAGATTTAAAACATCAAATGAAGGGACAGTTACAGATGAACGAACCAGGGAGGGAGGAGGCAGCAGGGCAAACAACTGTTATTTCCTCCCGGTAAAGACAGCTATTTTTGAATGTACCTGTGTATGTGTGCGTGCATGGAGAGGCCAGACGGTGACGTCAGGTGTTTCTGCAGCTACTCCATCTTGTTTTTTAATTTAACATTTTATTTATGTGTATTGTACATGCGTGCCTGTGAAGTCCCAAAGATGGCATCAGGTCCTCTGGAGCTGGAGGTAGAAGTGGCTGTGAGCCACCAGATGTGGGTGTTAGGAACTGAACTCGGGACCCTTCAAGAGTGACAAGAGGTCTTAACTGCTGAGCCATCTATCCAGTACCATTTTTTTTTTTTTTGAGATAGGGCAGGGTCTCTCAGTGAGCTCACTGATTGGCTGGACTGTCTGGCCAGCTAGCCCCAGGGATCTGCCTGTGTCTGCCTCTACTCGGGTTGCTGACCTGCTTCTTACATGGGTTCTGGGGATTGAACTCAGGTCCTCAAGCTTGTGTGGCAAGCACGTTACCAACTGAGCCATCTCCCCACCCTAAGATGGGTATATATACATACATACATACATACATACATACATACATACATATAATATATATAATGTAATTACACACACACACACATCTTCCTTCCTTCCTTTTTTTTCTTTTTATTTTCTTTTTCTTTTTTGAGACAGTCTCTAGTTCAGGCTGCCTGGCCTTGAAATGAGGATGACCTTGAACTTCCAACCTTCCTGCCTCTAGTTCCTGTGTGCTGGGATACCAGGGTGAGACAACATGCCTGGTTTATGTGGTTCTAGGGATCAGGAAAACTAGGAGTTCAAGGTCATCCTTGATGACACCGAGAGTTTGAGGCTAGCCCAGAATATGCTCAGGCTGCTGTGGAGCTGGAGACCAGCTGACAGAAAGGACTGAGGCTGCGGGTGGGACACGGTGCTGGACAGGGTGAGATCCAGAGTATGGGAGCACAGTCAGACTTCACACATGATTTCAAGCAAAGACACAGAACTTGCTGATGGATTAACATGGAGGTGAAGACAGAAAAAAATAATCAAGGATGGCTTCAAATTTCGGAGCAGTACCGTGAGAGTGGTGTCATTTATCCAGAGGGGACACTGAGAGAGGATGGTCACATCTGACCTGATGGGTGTGGAGTTTAGGAGTTCTATTCTCAAAATGTTTTCTATTAGGCATCCATGCTAAGCACCCATGAGCAGTGGTCCAGGACAAGTCTAGAGGTTAGCCTAAAATACACATTAGGGCACACCAGCACTGGATGGGGGTTTGTTGAGACACCCTAAGGAGAAGTGAAGCGTGAGGGCAGAAGCACTGGGACCAGCCTGGGTCTCTCCCACTGGATACGTCCAGCCCAGCAGAGCCTGACAGGCCATCAAGCATGTCGATGAGAGTGGTCACCTGGAGATGTAGGAAACCCCCCAATGGGGGACGGAGGAAGTGGCCGGTAGCTGTTACAGCAGACTATAATAGTTAATAGTCAACCTGAATCATGTCAGAGAGAAAACTCTAGCTATGCCTATGAGGAAGACCCACCCCAGGCGTGGGTGGCACCATTCCATGGCTGCCCGGACTGTATAATACTAAGAAGAAAGCTGAGCACGTGCGCCTGGCCCTCTCCTCTCTGTCTCCTGACTGCAGATGCAGTCTGAGCTCCCACCACCGTCTCTCCACCATGACAGACTGTATCCTCAGACTCTGAGCTAAATAAACCTTCCTCCGTGGCATTGCCTTTGTTGGGCATCTCGTCATTTAATAGGTCATTTGTAAACAGCAGAAGCACAGGCACAGGAGCCTGATAGGCCTGGCCAGGGGCTTGTCTCCAACCCTCGGCAGCTGTGTGCCCTAGAGAGGTTTCGTGTTTCTCATGTATATATTGAAAAGAATTAAATCAACTCATGGTGTTGCTGGAATAAGGAAACAGGATGAAAATGGGAAAGTACTCAGCATGGAATTGGGAAAAAGTTAAAATAAAAACTTAGACTAGATGGCCACCACTATCACCACCACCACCATCATCATCACTATGATTGCCATCACCATCACCACCATCATCATCACTATGATTGCCATCATCACCATCATCATCATCATAGAAACACAAATCAGGCACATTGCCAAATTAAATATTATAGTGAGAGTCTTTGTTCTCTCTCTTATACTATTTATTGATACAAGCCAATGAGATGATGACCAAGATCCCACAAAAGTCCTCCACTGCCACAAGGCATAGACCTCCTCTGCTCAGGTGTCAGTCAATGTGAGCCTTAGTCATTGACTGTTGCCTACTCAACAGAGGACAGCAGAGAGCCAGGACATCAGCTTCTGGCATTGTTACCCTCAGGACCTCAGAACATGACCTTAGCTGGAAGAGGGCCACTGCAAACGTGGGATGTTAGGAAGAGGGGACAGTGCAGGGTGGGCCCCAGACCGGACGGGGCTGGTGTCCTCACAGGAAGACAGACCACAGGGCAAGTGGCAGTGAAGGCAGAACTGGAGCACGTCAGGAACTCTAAGACTGCCCTTGGCCATGCTAAATTGGGAGGGACAAAAGGAGTCTTCACACTCTCAGATTCAGAGATGATGGGCCAGGTTGATACCTGGGGTTTAGAATTGGAGCCTCCAGACCTAGGAAGCAAAACACTTCTGCTATCTTTTCTTTTCTTTTTTTTTTTGGTTTTTCGAGACAGTGTTTCTCTGTGTAGCTTTGCGCCTTTCCTGGAACTCACTTTGGAGACCAGGCTGGCCTCGAACTCACAGAGATCCGCCTGGCTCTGCCTCCCGAGTGCTGGGATTAAAGGTGTGCACCACCACCGCCCGGCTATCTTTTCTTTTTTAAGTCACTAGGGTTGTGGCACTTGCTACAGCAGCCATGGAAACATGATACATGCACCCAACTTCTTTTATTTTACCTTTTATTAGTACTTTGCTGTGAAAATTCTAGGTTGGTCTAGCTGATCACAAGACTGTGTGTGAGAGTGTGTGTGTGTGTGTGTGTACATGTGTGTGTACATGTGTGTGCACCTCTGTACTGGTGCTGGAAATGCAACCCAGGGCCTCACATATGTCAACTCATACCCTCAACTTCCTGAGTTAATGTTTCCTGAGGTTCTTTGGAATTCTAGTATTGAAATTTTTTGGATGGTTCTCAAACACCAAGTTCAAGTTTAAACTGCATTGCTGACGACATTGTTATAAATGAAACTTAAGGTCTAACAAGAGAAATCGATAGAGAGGTTTGCAAGGGTGATTCCATTTACCTACTAACATCATGAGCAACTCTTTCTTATTCTACGGGAAAGATCAAGAGCTTTTTTTTCCCTTGTCAGTCTTATGAGTGCCTGTATTGATTAAATTCCAGGTCACAATGCACAATTATCTTTTCAAGGAAGATGGGGAGGGGAGATGTCCATCCATGCCGGGAAAGCTTGTTGTAGTAGCAAAGGAAGCATCACTGTCCTGGCTAGTTTTAGTCAAGTTGACACAAGCTAGAGTCATCAGAAAGGAGGGAACCTCAATTGAGAAAATGCCTCCGTAAGATCTGGCCTTAGGCATTTTCTTAATTAGTGATTGATGGGATAGTGCCAACCCTGGGCTGGTGGTTCTGGGTTCTATAAGAAAACATGAGGAGCCATGAGGAGTAAGCCAGTAAGCAGCATCCCTCCGTGACCTCTGCATCAGCTCCTGCCTTCAGGAAGAAATCTCTCTGAGTGGGGAGAGCAGATGGGCCAGCCTGAGGTAGCCCAGAGGCTCAACTTCTACCTCCATGCTGAACTTCATAGAACTCCCAAAGGGACCCAAGCCCAGGCCTGTGCCAAAGACCAGATTACTATGTCCCAAGAAATCCGATCACAGCTGTAAGCAGGGGGCAGGTGGCAATCGGGAACTACTAAGAAGTATCCCTCTAGGGCTGACTCAAGATGCTCAGCAAGCATGGGGCTCTTGATATCTACCCATGTTGACCAGAGTTCGATTCCTGAGACCCATGTAAAGACAAGAGAGAACTAACTCCACAAAAATTGTCTTCTAACCTCCACACAAATGGCATGTGCTCCCTGCCCCCAATACAAAGAAAACATCCCTCTCGGTGAGGCTAAAATGATGGAGCTGTTCCAAGTGATCCCCTGCTGGGGGTAAAAATGGCTTTCCTCTGAGTTGGCCTAGTTGTTCTAAAATGGACAGTTCTGGTTTGCAGAGAGAAAAACATCACTTGTTTCTATATTCTCAGGCTGTTAAACATGTGAGGGTGTCTGCGAATTGATTTTCAGGGTCAAGTTATCACTTCGAAATAAATTTAAATGATGTGAAAGAAAGAAAGAAAGAAAGAAAGAAAGAAAGGAAGGAAGGAAGGAAGGAAGGAAGGAAGGAAGGAAGAAAGAAAGAGCCAGCCAGGCTAGGCAGTGCAAGTCTTTAATCCCAGTACCGGGGAGGCAGAGGACTCTGAGTTCGAGGTCAGCCTAGTCTACATAGTGAGTTCTAGGACAGCCAGGGCTATGTAGAGAGACCCTGTCAGAGAGAAAGCCAGAGAGACAGACAGACACACACACAGAGAGATAGAGAGACACAGAGAGAGAGAGACTGCCTGCCTCATATCTTCCCTGTCCTCTGCTGAACAAACAGAGCTTTGTTTAAGCCATGAGTCCCTAAGTACACATCCTGTGCCTGCCTGTGGCTGGCACCAGGTGGGGCGAGGCACTTACCATGGCTGTAGGTCACACTGAGAGTTCAGTCACCCCAGCAGAAGCTCCTGTGAAAAAAGCAGAAGAGAAATTACTGCGACCAGGGATGTGGCATTAATCGTTAGGGTACCATGTTTGCATGAAGTTGAGCCAAGAGGAAATGACACATGAATTCATCAAAAGGTCACCTGTGGTGGAGCCAGAGCTCCTGGACCAGGCTAATCATTAAAGAGAAGATTTGAGCTGTTGAGTTTATTATGCCAACAGCAGCTTCCTAACTGCTCTTCGGTTTGGAGGTGCACACTACACCTGTGCTCCTGTTTTTTTGGGGGGAAATGCTGTAACTGATCCTCAGGACAGAGATTCTGACTTGTACACTACTGCAGGTCAGCACTGGGGCGAGAAGGGACAAGCCATCTGAACCGGGAAACTACAGGACTCAAGACTGCCCAGTGTGTGTGCACATGTGCCTGCATGTGTATGAATGGGTGTGCGTGTGTGTGTATGTGTGTGTGTGTACCCCATCCTGTGTGTGTGTGCTCATGCATGTGTGTACCTGCATCTGTGTGCATGCATGTGTCTGCATACATATGTGTAAATGTCTGTGTGTGTCTTGACCACGCTCCCAGCATCGGACTCTGTTCCCTTCCCAGATGCTATTTCTACTGCACCATCTCAGGATCAGAAGGACTTTCCCTCATTGATACCTCACATATCCACAATTGTTCTCAGTTTCCAGTGTCCCTTCCTTCATCAGGAAAGCTTGTGTGCAAAAATTTCCCTGTGTGCTCCCACTCTTTTGGGGGTTCCCTTGTGAGGAGCAGGCCTACTGACTCCAGTTCCCACCTCTAAGTCATGTGGACCTGGCACCTCAACACTCAAATGGTCATCCTGGAACCAACAATTAGGACATCTGAGAGCTTGTGAAAAACGCAAAATCAGCTGGGTGGAACATGCTTGTAATCACAGAACTCGGGAGGCTGAGGCAGGAGAATTGTGAGCTGAAGGCCAGCCTGGTCTATACATACAGTAAGGCTCTGTCTCAAAAACCGCACAGCATGTCTGGACATGTAGCTCAGTTGGTAGAGTGCTCCTCTAGCACGCAGGAACCTCTGGGCCAGAGCCCCAGCAGGGAACCTGCTCTTGTGAAGCAGCTGAGTCTCAGCCAATCACAAGCCAATCTACCTGCCTTCTGAAAAGACAGATGAGAACTGTAACCAATCAGGTTGTCCCTTACACCTCACTTCCCTTTTCTGTACATCACTTTCTTTCTTTTCTTCTGGTTTTAATTAAAACCTGGTGCTGCAGAATGGGCATTCTGGCCATCTTTGATCTGGGCTCTGGCCTGGTTCCAGGATCATAAACAAAGCCCATTAAGATCTGCAGAGTTAGGTTCATTGCTATTTTGTCTTTAACATGGAGGCTATTCCAATCAGGGTACCAGGAAGGAGCGGGCCTGATAGCATGGCCCAGAAGCACCTCAGGAAATGCCGTCTAAGCTGAAGGAAGAGCGTGGGCTGGCCTTGAATTCCATATACATAGTCAAAAATGACCCTCCTGGCTCCACTTCCTGAGTGCTGGGATTACAGGCCTACAACACCATGCCCCCATTCATCTGGTACTGAGAACTAAACCCAGGGCTTAGTGCATACCCACTGAACTACAGCCCCAGCTCAGCTGAATGAGGCTCTACTGAAGGGCAGAGGCAGCCTCACCAAGTTCCAGGAGGTCTCTTCCAGGTGGAGGAAACAGTTATGCAAAGACCCCGAGGCAGAAACGAGCTGGTGTAGCTAGTGATTCTAAGGATCAGGATAAGATGCCCATAAAAGGGAGGGGAGCACGGGAACTCCCCGTCCCTTCTGCTACATCTGCCCTCTGTGCCTGCTTCTGAGATACATCTTTTATAAAGCATTTGTGATTCATTCAGTAAACTCTTTCCTGAGTTCTGCAAGCCGCTCCAGCTATGGGATCCCTTGGTTTATTGTCTGTGGGCCATAAGCACTTCCTGGGCTTGGGAGTGGCTCCTGAAGAGGGCAGTGTGGTGGGACAGAGCCTTTAGCCTGTAATAGCATTGGAACTGCATCAAGGTGTAGGGTACCCACTTGGAGCCAAGAAAGAACTGAAGAATTGCTTGGTGTGGGAACCCACCGCCCCCACATCTGGTGGCTGGTGCTCACCTGCGAGGCGGAGTCCCTCTAACTGAAGGAGAATGGAAGGCTCAGAACCATTCTCAGAACCCAGGTCGCTCTGGTCTCTTCCCTGTTTGACTTTCCCAAAATTGGTCATGGAAACCAGGCTCCTAGAGCTCTCCCACATCAGCCTTAAGCAAGCCACAGAGCCCAGAACGTTGAGTTAACCTTTTCTGTATTTCTGTGTAGGAGCTGGCCAAAGGAAATTCTCTTATCTGTCTTGTTTGACAGTAAATCACGGGACTCTCATTGCAGGTGGCTCTTGCAGGACACTCAGGAGAAAGGAACACACAGTCCAAGAAGAATCCCAACAGAGGTCTTGCTGCCTCTTCCCCTCAGGTCACTACCATTGGATCAAGCCTTCTGCCCTGGATATTTCTACACATCCATCCATTCTCTACAGAACCTAAACATAAAATCGGAATTTTCCCCAGGCCTGGTGTGGTGGCTCACATCTTCAAATCCCAGCACTCAGGAGGCAGAGGCAGGCAGATCTCAAAGAGTTTGAGACCAACCTGATCTACACAGTGAATTCTAGGCCAGCCAGGGCTAAACAGTGGGGCCCTGTCTTTAAACAACAAAAACAAACAAACAAACAAACAAACAAAACCTCAGAATTTTCCTGGGGTGTTCAGGGTCTTCATTTATGAAGACTTGAGTCTCATGTAAAATGTTGATTAAGTAAACGTGTCAAGCTTTTTATGTGGTAAATGTCTTGTTATTGGACTGTTGGCCATATCACACCTTTTTGTGCTATTTGTTAAGAGTCACCAGATGTTAAGAGTCAAGGCCAGCCTGGGTTACATGAGGTCTGGTATCAAAAAACCAAAAGTGGGGGTTGGGGATTTAGCTCAGTGGTAGAGCACTTGCCTAGCAAGCACAAGGCCCTGGGTTTGGTCCTCAGCTCCAGAAAAAAAATTGAAAACAAAACAAAACAAAACAAAAAACAAAACAAAAGCAAGAGCTCTGGGGAGATGTCTTGCAAGCACAAGGTCCGAGCTCAGTCCCCAGAGCCTACACATGAAGAGGTGCTCACTTGTAATCCCAGCACTAGGGTGGAAGAGACAGGCAGTTACCTGTGCTCAGTGGTTGGCTAGCCTAGTCTACAAGGCTAATGAGGGACCCTATCTAGAAAAAAAAAAGGTGGAACACACACACACACACACACACACACACACACACAGGGGTGAGGGGAATACTGAATTAAAGAATTAGACTTGGAAGCAGTTCTGGCTCTGAACCCCAGAGCCACCTCTGGGGAAAGTTTGCTGGGATGGGATGAGGCATTGATGAAAACCCTGGTCCACAGACTTCACACGGAGGAGGAGGGCGGGGCCAAGAAACTGTGACACCAGGGAGAGCAGTTTCATCCTGTCAGTGGGCACCATCACCTTCCTGAACCCTCACTGAAATGGGCACGAGTGGTAACGGTCTTGGGGCAATGCCTTTGGTTTTGAATGATTCAGAGGAGAAACATCCATTTGTGTTGATCGGAGACCCACAGCTGTCCACGATCAGACAAGCAGATTTTCCTGAGGGAATACCAGTCTGGAGGGCTGCAGTGAAGCCACTGTGAGGCCTGATTATGCTGAGAAAGACGGACAGTCCCTCTGTCCATGTAGAAGTCAATAGAACACAGCAAATAAAGCAGTTGATAGGCCGGGTATGCAAGCCGCCTGGGCCTGGCTTCATGGTAACTGGGGTGGCCACCCTCCACAGATGCCTACCACCAAATCGAGCACCTGCTTGGAGGAGGGCACACCATGTGTCTCTTTTATTAAACAGGGTCTCTAGCCCAGGCTGCCCCTAACTTCTATATGTAGTTTGGGATGGCCTTGAAATCCTGATCCTCCTGCTTCCTTCTCTGACATGCTGGGATTACAGGCATGCACCTCCACCATTGGTTTATGAGTGTTGGGTACTAAACCCAGAGCTTTGTGCCTGCTAGCCAAGCACTCTACCAACTGAACTACATTCCCAACCTGGGAAGCACATTTCTAAATGGTTATTTAAAAATAAGACGAATGGGTCAGGTGGTGGTGGTGCATGCCTTTAATCTCAGCACTCAGGAGGCAGAGCCAGGTGGATCTCTGTGAGTTCGAGGCTAACCTGGTCTACAGAGTGAGATCTAGGACAGGCACCAAAGCTATATGGAAAAACCCTGTCTCAGGGGGAGGAGGGGAGGAGGGGAGTGTTGGGGGGGGAGACGAATGAGTGCCAGCCAGATGGCTCAGTGGGTGAAGGTGCTTGCTGCCAAGACTGATGCCCTGAGTTTGATCCCTGGGACACACATGGTGGAAAGAAAGAACACACTCTCATAAGGTGGCTTCAGACCTCCACACTCACTCTGTCACACGTGTGTGCCCAGACACATACACATCAATGAGCAAAACCAACAAATAACTATGTAATTAAAATATAAAACAACTAAGGTGAATTAAGCAAATATGAATGAAGGCAAAACAAAAAGTCATGAGCAGACCTCCTGCCACTGCCCTGTGCCACCCTACCTGAGGCATCCAGATGAGCATCCCTCCCAAAGGGTGATTCCGCCAGGAGCAACCCAGCTGCTGTCTCTACCACGTAAGTTAGGAGCAGACGGCAAGTGAGGGGGCAGGGAAGAAGGACACCTCCAAAAAAAGGAGGGAGCCTGGACTAAGAACTTTTCCACAGCTTCCTGCTCCATAAGGAGTGGGGAATGCCAGAGCCACGCCTGCTGGGAATCTTGAGAGTCACCGCTCAAGGAGCCAGGAATAGTTTACTAAGATAGAAAACAAGAACGGAGTCTTTGGCAGACAGTTTATGTGGAGCTGCGGACAGCACTCACATTAGGTCCATGTACCTAAGATAACTGTTGGGCCTCCTTACCAGTGCCAAGCGTGTGTCTACGCAGATGACAGTGTGTGGAAAGTGGTGCCTTTGATTCTTGCCCGGCTGTGGATAAAGTGAAATAGTCTACCAACCTGTGTCTGAGCAGTGTCAGGCTCCTAGCGAGGCCACAGACGCGTGGCAAGGAGGAAGAAGAACAGCAGAAAGAAAGTCTGGGCCTTAATATTGACTGTCAGTTTAAGGGACCTGGAATCACCTCGGGCACAAACCTCTGGACATGTCTGTCAGGGAGTTTCTGGACTGGACTAAATGAGAGGGGAGGACACATCCTATCTGTGGGCAGCACCATGAGGTGGTTTGGGGTCCTGGCTTAAATAAAAAGGAGAAAACGAGCTGAGCATCAATCATCTCTCTGCTTCCTGACCATGGATTCTGAGTGACCCGCTTCTCCATGCTCCAGCTGCCTTCCACTCCATGAGAGACTGCTCTCAAGCTCTGAGCCAGAATTATCGCATCTCTCCCTAGCTGCACAAGACAATGCTATCTTCCCATCCCAGAGGGTCCTGCCTCCCGAAGCTCCACTACATCTCCTTGCCTGGTGGCTCCCTGTATGTGGCGTAGACTCTTGCTTTCTCAGCTTCCTGGACATCTTGAATCTTTCTTTCCGAGGGCCTGCCTAGAATTCCCTAAACTGAACTATAGGTCCATCTTTTCAATGACTCAGAATCATGTTGGGGTTTTAAAAACTTTGCTCTCACAAAGAGGGTAAAGTAACGAGCAGCCAGGCCTCAGCTTTTACTCTGGAAAAATGCAAACACGTTTCTGGGGCAGTCAAATGACCCCAAAGGCATCAGGACTTGTCCAGACGCAAAGTGACAACAGGAGGTGACACATCTTTTTAGAACTGTCTGAAACCCCTCAGGGACATACAGAGCTGTGCGTGGAGCGACGGCCACTCCCTAACCATGTCCAAATGTCACGTGCAGAAAGGGTTCGGGATAGGGAAGCTGTGAAGGCATAGTTTAAGCCAGATGTGGTAGTGCACACCAGTGATCCCAGCACTCAAGAGGATCTCTGAAGCTAGACCGGACTACATATTGAGACCATGTCTTAAAAAGAAAATAAACTGCTTTAGAGCAACTGAGGGGAAGCTGGGAATCGAACATGAGACCTACAACAATAGCAGTCACAGAAGGGAAACTCAGCTGCCAGTGAGTTACCTGCTTCATTGAAGATTACATACATTCACAGAAATAATTCACGGCAGACTCATGAGGAAACACTGGGTTGTCAAGAGCACATCTCTCTTATTTCCCAGGCTCACATCCGGAAGGGTTAATGTGCACAGCCCCGCTAGCGGCTATCCTGCGTCCCTGTCAACAGACCGTCACCGCCCTGAGCTGAATGCTGACTCAGGCACCACACTTCTCATGTCCGGTCTACACATATGTGGAACAAGGGCCTGCTATTGGAAAACTGTTTTGGTGAGTTCAAAGCCAGCCTGGTCTACACAGGGAGGCCCTGCCCAAAAAAACAAAACAACAACAAAACCCCACTGCCAAAACTCCCTCCTCCTGGAAAACAGGCAAAATAGATGCCCTCTCTCCTGAGAATTAGACAGTAAAATCAGCAAACATCAGCAAATATCAAGACGCAGATATGCAAAGTCACTCCAGCAAGAACAGCCAGTCTGAGCAGGCCAGCTGGAAGATAGGCAAATCTGAGGAGAAACTGCCTGTCAACACACAAGCTCTCCCACAGTCCGAAGAGATTCACTATGACCTGTCCCAAGGAAAGGTGGAGCCAGACACTGACCCACACCCCGGGACAGGCGACCTGAGCCTTCTTCCGGAATGGACTTGTCTGCACCGTGTTCTAACTCTGGCACATTCTCGCCTCCCTGGGGAAGTCACATGTGAGTGACTCACCCACTCACTCCTTTGGAACACAGTTTCATTTTACATCCCACAAGGACAGATTTAACTTCCGGTCTTCAGGGTTAGTGAAGGGTGTGAGCAGGCACCACCCAAGTAGGAAGGCTCTCAAAACTGCCAACGACGTGGCAGCAGAGACTATTTACTCTTTCTTGGAACTTCCTTCCTTCATGAGACAAGTTTCACTGAGTGATGGGTTTGGAGATGGGGATGCAGGCATTTCCAAACCTTTCCTCAAAGACAGGCTCTATAAGTTATGTGAAAGTGAATTTAGAAACAAACCCGCATTGAGTAAAATCTAGAGGAGATCACAGTTCCAGACTGAGAGCTCCAGCATGGGGTGCCCACAGACTCAAACGGAGTCCCCGGTGCTAATGCCACTCAAGCAGACCGAAACTTTAACAAACAGGAAAACTGGGATGAGGAGGCCGCTCCGTGGACAAAGGGTTTGCCAGGCAAGCCCGAAGACTGGAGTTTAGACCCAGAACCCACACAAAAGTCCTGTAAGCATGGCAGTCTGTCTGTAACCCTAGCTCTCTGGAGGGAGGGAGGGATTCAGAGAGGGGGAGAGATCCTCAATAAATAAAGTGGAGCGCAATTGAGTAAACACTTCAGGTCTCTGCACACGTTCTGTCTAAAACTTGTACAGGTATAGCAGCATGGGAAATGACAGTATCAATCCATTACCTCCAGGGCACATATTTCACATACAGTTTACACTACCTTAGCTAACAGATTGAGAAGCAATTATTTTATATATGACTTAAACCAGCCCCACCCTTCTCTCATTTTTTTTTTTTAAATCAAAGTTTGGACTCTATTCCAGTGGCTCCTTAATCTAAACAGCAGAGGGAGGAGTTGGGGACATTGATCACACGGGCCTCTACAGTCCCGGAACTGACGCTCCTGGCTGCCTGGGGAGTCTTCATCATCATCTTCATCTTCTCAGACAAAACTGAGGTTTTAGGTCAAAAGTCAGCTCATGACCAGTCTAGGATAAAAGCCTCACTTCGTCCTGTTTGGTCTGAGCTCTTAGTCCCCTTGGTGTTTTTTATTTGTTTGTAAGGAGTGGGAGGGTATGCCTCATTTGTTAGCTTAGGCTAACACAGAATTCACTACATAATCCAGACTGACCTAAAACTCACCACAATCCTGCTTCAACCTTCTGAGTTCTGGGGTCTCAGGCATGAGCAATCGAGTTCAGCTTCCTCTGTCCTGTTTGAAATATTTCAAATCGATTGGAATGCCACAAGAGCAAAACCTGACTGAGGTAAGTTCTGTGTTGTATTAAGAAGCAAAGTTAAAAGTCAACATTTTACTAAAACAAGAAGAGCCAACATGGCCTAGGTGGTTGGGCCCTGCCTGTTTAGTTCAATCCTTACCTTGTTAAATGTCTTGCCTCAGTTTCCCCAGGCATAAGCTTCAAGCAGGGTTACTGTAACAAACTTTATAAATGTAGCTGGTGACACCGACTCTTAGGCCGGCATTCACCAGCGCTGTGGAGTCTTCTCTCTCTCTTCCCACCCCTTTCTCAACAGCCCTCAACAGTGCATAAGGACTAGAGACCTTTGGGGTTCTGACTGGCTGCATCATTTTTAAAAAAAATTTAAAAAAAAAAAAATTGTTCTAGCCGGGTGTGGTGGCACATGCCTTTAGTCCCAGCACTCAGGAGGCAGAGGCAGGCGGATCTACATGAGTTCAGTGTTGTGAAATATTTAACTATGTAAAGATGTGTTACATTATGCTACAGAATATTACTCTAACTGTGTAAAGGTGTGATACTTTTTTATGTTGCATTTGTCTAATGATATAAGGATGTGTGTTTAATTATGTTTCACCTTGCCTGCCTAAGGCACCTCATTGGTCTAATAAAAAGCTAAACAGCCAGTAGCTGGGCAGGAGAGGGATAGGCAGAGAGAATAAATAGGAGGAGAAAGCTAGGCTTGAGAAGAACGAGGAAGAAGAGAGAAGAGAATGAGAGAGAAAGAGAGGGACACGCCCGGGGCCAGAAGCCAGGCAGCCACCAGCCAGACAGACAGAAAGACAGACAGGAGAAGCAGTGAAAGTAAGACATATAAAAGGAAGAAAGGAAAAAGTCCTGAGTCAAATGTAGATGAAGAGAAACAGGTTAAGTTAAAAGAGTTAGCCGGAAACGAGCCTAAGCTAGGCTGAGCATTCATAATTAATAAAACGTCTCCATTTCATGATTTGGGAGCTGGTTAGTGGCCCAAACGAAAAGGCCTGGTACAGTTCAATGCCAGCCTGGTCTATAGAGGGAGTTCCAGGACAGCCCCGGCTACACAGAGAAACTCAGTCTTAAAAAACAAACAAGCAGAAACTATTCTACCTTTTAACCTGCAGAGAAAGCTGATTCACTCCCTCTCCAGCTGGGGGCAAGAGGAACTCAGAGTGGACTTTCTGAGACGGACCAGAGTCTCACTGAGGTGTCACTCTGTCAACATTAGCTGGATGAACACCTGCTCTGTGCACACTTTCATTCTACTACTGAACCCTTCAGAATGGAGGATTATTACCCATGCCTGTCTGTTCAAGAATAATCTATCATCAAAAATCCTGAAGGCCATTGAGAGCTACCTCGCTACTCTTGCTGGTGAGAACTCTGCAGCCTTCCCCAGCGTCACCACTAGCTTTCAGCTGCCCTCAGCCCCAGGAAGCAGGCTTGTTCCTCCACAGCAGCTTCCTTACTGCTGAGAGGCTCAAAGCATCAGGAAAGCTGAGCTTACAGTCCATACCCTGCTCTCTGCAGAAAGAGGGAGTTTATTTTTAAATAAATATTGACCCTTGAGTTGCATTAAATAACAGATATTTTATCAAGACTATCTCATTTGTCCCTCTCATCTAGAGAAGTGGGTGTTATCCTGTACACCACAGGGAAATTAAGCGTGGGGTCCCAGGTCACTTGCGTGAGAGTGATGGGGTGCTCATTCAGATCCCATGCTCTCTGTGTCATACCATGTCAATACATGAGTGTGCACACATGTAAATTAAGTCTCAAGGCAGATGACAATTCCAGAAGCTTTCAAAATAACATTGCAATGCAAACTTTTAAGTTGTTAGGGCTAGAGAGATGGTTCAGCAGCTAAGAGCTTGGATTGCTCTTACAGAGGACCCGAATTTGGTTCCCAGCACCCATGTTAGAAAGTTTACAACTGCTTGTAACTCCAGCTCCAGGGAATCTGACACCTCTGGCCTCCACGGACATCTGCAGTCATATGCACACACACCCCACCCCAGAAAAATTCATGCACATAATTAAAAATGTAAAAAATCCTTTAAAACCCTAAAATTTTAAATTGACGTGTTTCTTGCTAAATCAGCTGCTTTCTTGTTTTTCCTCTTTAACAAACTGGATGCAAAAGCTAAAACAACTAGAAAATACACTTCCCAGATGAGTTGGCTGAGACTGGAGCATACTTAATCTGGCAGAGGGCTGGCTGCTAGTCAAAAGCAAAAACTGGTGCCGTGCAAATCCAGAAACACATTTCTAACTGCTGCACCTCTGTCTAGGTTCAGCCATTCAGTCTTTGGGATAATGCCCCTTGGAGCTGACATGTAGTCAGCAGCATGCCATCTCCAGATGAAGCCACAGGATTCTAACAGGCACATTCTGTGCCCACCTTAGAACAGAACAAGGCCTGGCATCCTGTGGATGCAAGTGGGGAAGCCATGGCTGGGCCAACCATAATACAAAAATACTGGACATGTAGCCACATCCACAGTCACAGGAGTACCCATAGTACTCAGGAGGCAGATGCAGGAGGATGGAAAGTTTGAGGCAGCTGAGTTACATAACAAGACCTTAGTATGTGTCACACACACACACACACACACACACACACACACACACACACACAGAGTGCTGTTGGCTGTTGGCTCCAGCAACTCACTGGGGAATAATACGATTGATTAGTCTGAATCCAGAGTCCAGAGGGTTAGACAGTGAGCTCACCGGTAGTTTACCCTGCAGTTTGAGGAGCACCCAGCAGGCACCAGCAGGAGAGTGAGGAGCACCAGAAATAGCTCTTCTGGGTTTTGCTATGAACCGAAAGTACCAGGGGCATTCATGCAAAGCCTCTGATGAGGCAGACAAAGTAATGATACGATTTTTCCAGCCCAGATAGTGGTTGCTTTAAGTTATCATGGCAGTGACCTCCAGGCTTAAAACACAACTCTTTTGTTGCTGAGTTAGAACTGGTTTTCTTTGTTTCAGATCAAATTGCCAAGCACACCACAGCCAAGAAAACGATGAGAGCACACAAAGGGGACAGGAATTCAGGGCTGGAGAGATGGCTCAGCACTCTAAGAGCACTTGCCTTTGCAGAGGACCTGGGTTCTGTTCCCAGCACACACATGGTGGCTACAACCAACCACCTTTAACTCTAGTTTCAGGGATCCAGCGCCCTCTTCTGTTCTCTGTGGGCACTGCATGAATATGGTGCACATGGGTACATGTTGATAAAAACATCTACACAGATAAAATAAAAACAAATAAATCTTTTGTTTGTTCATCTTTTTGAGATATGATCTCACTGTGTAACTCTGGCTATCCTGGAACTCTGTGTGTAGACCAGGCTGGCCTCCAACTCACAGAAATCCTCCTGCCTCTACTTCCTAAGTGCTGAGATCATAGGCATGTGCCACCATACCCAGCTAATAAATCTTTTGAAAAAGGAAACATGAATCGAAATGGGGGGAGGGTCCCATAGAAAATGTATTCCTGCCAGGGTTGGATTATTGATGCTCTTCAGGGAGTATCCGGCACACCCTGAGTTGCAGATGAGTCAACAGTCTCATCCACAGTAACTGCTGACAGCCTGGTAGCCGCTTAAAGGTTCTCTGTGCTGTCTCATCGTGGGCAGCTCATCGTGGGCAGCTCATCGTGGGTATACCCTTCAACAAGAGAACTTGTGTCATTCTTCTGATGAGAAGTAGCCGGGGGAAGTCCAGCTCCAAGGGCAGCAAAGCCAGCTTCCCAGCTTAGTTAAAAATTTCCCATCATAGCCACTCAGAACAGAGATGTCTCTTTAAATCTCATGCTATCCTCCCTCCAAAATAAAGTAGGTGGAGTCCTGTGGACCATTTGTTCTAATAATCTTTATATACATATTCCTAGCTATGAAGTTTGGGCCAAGGTACAGTTTCTCAGATCTCAATATTCTTGTGGGCTACATAGAATCAATAGCAAGATCTAGTGATAGAAAGAATAATCAAGTTATTACTCCAAATTCTTAGAATGGTAAACACATGATGAACCTGACAACGTTTATCTATTCCTTTTATTACTGTTTGTTCCAGAATAATCAGGTCCCATATATGAGAACCAGCTCTATACCACAGTGAGACCAAATGAAAACGGTCCAGGATTGTTCAGAGTGAAACTTACTGGGGACTTAGTGATAGAAGAGATGTCTGTCCCCCTTACCCCCCAGTAGCAAGACCAGGTTGATCTTGTGTCAGAAAGACATTAGGATAAAAGTGACTTCGTCCAAGCCAGAAGGCACCTACAGCACCTCAAGTGAAACTCAAAGAGGCGGGATAGTCCTGGCACCAGAGTGGCAGTGAGACCCACCATCACTTCAACGTTTGTTTGGAGTAAGCGAGGAAGCCATGTGGGAAGGAGGGGTTGGAGACCAACCAGAGCTACTCAGGGGCAATCATGGCGGTTTGATGCAAGATGGCTGCTGTCAGGCCAAGGTAAATCTGCAGGTGATTCTCTCCAAATAACCTTTCCCCACCACATCCCTAAAGTCTAGCATTGTCCACTCACGGCTTACCAGGTTCAGACAGTGCTGTAGTCTTACAAGATGAAATGAGTTCTGTGAATGAATAGTAGTGAAGACTGCAAAAATAATGTGAATATACACTTCAGTATGGTAACTAATTTATCTTATGTGTATTTTACCTCAATATTTTTGTGTATGTGTGTGTGTGCATGTACATGTCTTTTTGGGTGCATACATGTATGTAGGCATGTGTACATGTGTGCTCATGTGAGAGTGGAGGTCAAAGGTCAACTTTAGGTGTCATTGAGATAAAGCACCTTGTCTTTTGAGACAGGGTTTCTCACTGGCCTGGAGCTTGCCAAGTGCACACCACCACGCCCAGCTGATTTGCCTGGATTCAAAGGCTCAAACTCGGGTCTTCTTGCTTGGGTGCCAACTGAGCCATCTCTCCATTCCCTTAAGAATGTGTCCTTTTAAAGATCCTTTTTAAAAATCCTTTGTAAAAATCTCTAGTCATTTAAAACCATGAATATTGTGCCTCAATAAAGTAACATACAATTTTACAGCCTCAGACACGGCAGTCGCCTCTGGGGAACACGTTGCTCCTCCTTTCACTCACCAACACCCACTCTAACACGAATGAAATCCAAAGCCCATATGGTCCTCCCACAGCATCATGGGTAACATCGTGTCTCCTCAGCGTAACAACCACTTAAAGAAAGACTGTCCACAACTAGGCTCTTTCAGAGGGGTGCATGTTTCTTGACCAATCCAGGATGATTTTGGAATCAAAATTCCTCAAGGAAATGTGGAAGGTCCCTTGGTTCCATGCCCCTCCTTCAGGAAGACTGTAAGTAAACTATTCTGGGCATGTGGGAATCTCATGCAGGAACCTCAGCTGGCTGGTTGGAACCCACCAGAGACTATCACCAGAGACTCTCATATACTATCTGCACACGCACCACCCTGGGTGTTCCTCATGGATCGAAGACCACAGGCCATCATATGCCAAGACCAAGATTCCAAAGCTGCTTGGTGTCTCCTTTCATTCTAGCAATCTGAAGTCTTAGGCTCAACACAAGGGCACCTCAACAGAGAAAGGTGGGGTTTTTTGTTTTTGTTTAATTTAGACGGAGTCTCTCTACATACCCTGGCTATCCTAGAATTTACTATGTAGACCAGGCTAACCTCAGACTCACAGAGATCCACCTGCCTCTGCCTACTGAGTACTAAGACTAAAGGCATGTATCACCATGCCCAACTCAGATACCTGACTCTTGAATGCTCTTTCCCTAAGAGATTAAAATCGTTCCATCTTTCTTTACAAAATCCTGATGACATAGAATAATAGAACAGTTTGAATCTAAATAAGAGAGTGGGATGCAGGGGGTTTGAAGAAAAGGGAACCCTATGCAATGGGGGTACAGATGTCAGTCGGTTCAGCAGTCATGGGAAGTGGCATGGAGGGTCCTTAAAATTGCTAAAACTAGAGCTGGTAAAGGCACTTGCTCCCAAGCTCTATGACCGAAGTTCAAGCCTTAGAATCCACATAGTGGACGGAGAGAATTGACATGCAAAGGTTGTCCTCTGACCTTTATATGTAGTGTGGCATGTACCCCCACCTCCCCCCCCCCAAAAAAAAAACTCAAAGAAAATGTAAATTAAAGACCAGACTGGTTTACAGAGTGAGTTCCAGGACAGCCAGGATTATACAGAGAAACCTTGTCTCGAAAAGCCAAAACAATAACAACAAAAAAGCTGAATTACATCAGGATCTAACCTCATTTCTGGGTATTGACCCGAAAGATTAGAAATGAGTGTGTTGAACAGAAGTCTGCACCTGAGTTACCAGCAGACCGCTCACCGCAGCGGATGACAGAATCAACCTAAGTGTCCATCAGCAGTTGAACAGACAAAGAAAAGTGGTAAATGCGTATCTGGGATGCTTTTTACCTTTAAAGATAATGTGGTCCTTGTGACAACAAATCAAAGAAAAGAACATTGTGCTAAGTGAAATAAGCCAGGCACAGACAGACAGACTGAGCATAGGGACTCTAAACCAGCAGAACTCAAAACACAGGGAGAGTGCAGGCCTGGTGGTGGCTTGCACCTGCTGTCATCTCAGCATTCAGGAAGTGACAGCAGGAGGGTGGAGAGTTCTGGAAGTCTGGGAATGGAGACAGGATGGTCCCCAAAGGCTCCAATACATCAGTGAAGGCAGGATAGGATTTTTCTTTATTGGAGTCACTGTACAGTATGGTGAATGTGACAAATAACACCACATACTTAAAATTCATGAGAATTAATCTTAAATAGTCTCACCACAAAGAAAAGTAAGTAATGGGGTGATGGATATGCCAAGTGGCTTGATTTAATTATTTGCTATATATCCATAAACCACAGTGTCACTTTGTGACCTAGATACACACAGTCATCATTTATCCATAAACGTTTTTTAAAATTGCTTTTTAAAGCCAGGCACGGTGGTTTAATCCTATAATTCCAGTACAGAGGTAGAGGCAGGAGGATCAGAAGCTCACGGTTGTCCTTAGCTGCCTAGTGATGCCAACCTGGGCTACATGAGGCTCTGTCCCCCCCCAAAAAAAAGTGTCTTAAAAAGTACAGGAGTGGTGCCTGGAGAGATGGTTCAGTGGGCAAAGCATGAGGACCTGCGATCAGATCCCCAAGCACCAACGGTTAATAATAATAATAATAAAAAGAAAAGAGCGTGGCAGGGAGCCTGTAATCCCAGTTCTTGGGGGATGGAGACAGAAGGATCCCTGGGGCTCACTGGCCACTGTGCCTAGATTAATCAGTGAGGTCCAGGTTCAGTGAGACATACTATTAATAAGCGGTGGTGGCGCACGCCTTTAATCCCAGCACTTGGGAGGCAGAGCCAGGCGGATCTCTGTGAGTTCAAGGCCAGCCTGGGCTACAAAAGTGAGTTCCAGGAAAGGCGCAAAGCTACACAGAGAAACCCTGTCTCGAAAAACCTAAAAAAAAAAAAAAAAAAAATGGTGTGGAGCAAAGACAAGACACCTGGCTTTCATCTCTGGCCCCACACACTCACACACACAACGCAGGAGGAAAGGGGCTGCAGTAAGCTAGCATGTGGCCAGGCTTCCAGATGTCCTGCTGGGTTCCTTTGGCCCCAGAGTGGGATATAGGCTTTATGTGACCCTGTCCTGCTATAGAGTCAGCCACCTGGCCACCCCCATTCATCCAGGAGGGAAGAGCACACTTTTTCCAGATGAACAGGAAAAGTGGCATGTTTTTCCTCCACAGAGTGAGGCAGAAATCAAACCCTGAGCAGACTGGCCCTGAGGCCTGAGCTCTGCCAGTGCCCTCAGAGGCAGCCAGCTGTGTGGGCAGCATCTCCGTCAGCCACACACTCCCTGGGCCAGGGTGGGGCTCTGCTCCCAAATCTTTCCAGAATTCAAGCTGAGTCTGGCAGAAAGACACAAAGCAGAAGTGTTCAAGCTTCCTCTGTGGCTTTCTGAATCATGGAGGGAGCTTTGCTATTTATGGGGAAGCCTCCCCCAGTTTTGTAGGTGAATCCTCTTCAAGGCGGGAGTAAGAGAAGAGACTTCCTGACAAGACTGGAGACAGCAGGGCTGACCTGAGGGGGCAGCATCAGGCTGAGAGGGACTGAAAGTAGCTTACCAGGATGGAAGTGGAAAAAGTGGGGGAGGAGGGGTGACATCAGGGTCTGGCCCTGCTCCCTCCCAAACCTGATGGGAGATGTTGGGAAGGAAACCATAAAGTCACAACAGACTCGGGAGATGTATATATATGAGAATATGTTTTTCCTCAGAGAACCAGCCATTGAGGTGAAAAAAGAAACAGAGGGCTGGCTCAGTGGATCAAAGCCCTTTTCTCCAAGACCTTACTAGCTCATTCCCAGGACCCACATGGAGCAAGGAGAGAACTGACTCCAGCAAGTTGTCCTCTGATGTCTACATGTATGCCATAAGATGCTCACATACCCTAAAGAAAATGTAATAATAACACACACACACACACACACACACACACACACACACACACACACACACACACGAGAGACGAGAGACACAGAGAGAGACAGACAGAGAGAGAGAGACAGAGAGAGAGAGAGAGAGAGAGAGAGAGAGAGAGAGAGAGAGAGAGAGAGAGAGAGAGAGAAGCGGGTGAGGCATGCCCATCAAATCATTCCCAGCACTCTGGAGACTGAGGCAGGAGTTTGTAAGTTGGACTATTTTGCATGAGATTGTCAATAATTAAGTGTTTTTTACTGATAGAAACTGAGAATTAGAGCAAGTTCCTTGAAAACAGCTCTCCCCTGCTGGAGAGTGGGTGTCAGCACACAGGGGTGACACAGGGCAGGCTGCTGACCCACAGTCTCTTCACCTTGCACTGGACTACAGCTATAGGGTATCTCTGTTTTTTAAAGTCTGTATCACTTGGACTGCACTCACTCTTCAAGAGGCATTAATTCCCCCATATGCATTAACTTTACGTTTTCAAATGCATTAACTTCCTGCAGGACTGAGGTTTGCTTTGACCGCTGTGCACAATGCACCTGCCAGGCAGAGTGTGTCCTGTCTAGTATTACACGTAACCACTAACTGGTACCAGCAGCTTTGTTCACTTTGAATATTTTTCCAGGCACTAAGCAATATTTTAATGTGTTCATTTGAATATGGTTCACAGACAATACAATGTATTCATTTGCAATTTGAATTTGCTAATTATCTTAATTACATTATTTTCTAGCTTAAAAAGGTAAATGTGGATATATATGTTTTATACATACACACACACACACACACACACACACACACACACATATATAGTTTTTTGTTTTTTGAGACAGGGTATCATTTTGTATCTTGGACTAGTCTGGAGCTTTCTATGTAAACAATGCTGGCCTCAAACTCATAGAAATAAACCTGCTTTTACCTCCCAAGTGCTGGCATTAAAGGCGTGCACCATGATGCCTCACTGATATTTAAGAATTTTAACTGGAAACTTGCTCCCCATGTAGACATGATGGATGTCAGAAGCTTCAGTATTGTCACTGTGAGGAGAAAGTGAAGGAGTTGACCCAGGAGCTCACGAGTTCACTTGGACACACGCAGTTCTAAAAGCCATAGGCCTTTCGGTTCAAATCATATTCTTCTGGAGAAGACGAACCAGTTTTTTAAAATGAGGTTTTAAATATTTAATGGAAATTTTAAAACATTTGGGCCAGAGTCTTGTGCTCTCCAGGCTGGTACCTAACTCACTACATAGCCTGGGATGAGGCTGGACCCTCCCTCCACCTCTACCCCCTCCCCCGCCCTGCTGGGTCATAGCTGCACCTGACTACAGACAATTTTGTGTGGTTTAAGGATCAAGTCCAGGGTTGTGAGTGCCAGACTCTACCAAGCGAGCCACATGCCCAGCTCGTGAAATAATTTTTTTCATACTTAATTTAGCTACTACAAAAAATCTTAAGTATGTTTAAAATATTCTGAGAATTTGAATTGATGGTAAAACTATAAATACTATGAAATCCAAATATGTACCAAATTTTTCTGGTGACAAGTAAACATTGAAATTCAAATGTGCCACCACTGTAAAATAGTATAAACTGAAGGGCAGTCATTAACAATTTGATATTGATTATATATGATCATACTTTGGATATGCTGGTAAAATAACCCAGTTTTGTTTTCCACGCAATGCTGGGGATTGAATCCAGGCCTTTGCAAATCCTACGCCCACACTCAACAACTGTGGTACATCCCAGCTTCCATCTTTACTACTGAAGGTAATTTGTTTCCATCTCCTTTTACTTACATTATGTTTAATATTTCTTGAGTGGCCTGAAAGTCTGGGCAGCACTTGAGCAGTAAGTAACTAGAGTACTCCCTGCAGTGTGTGTGTGTGTGTATGTGTGTGTGTGTGTGTGTGTTGTCTGTGTGAGTATGGGTGTATGTGTATGGTATGTGTAGTGGTGTGTGTGTGTGTGTGTGTGTGGTGTCTGGGGGGTGTATGTGTATGGTATGTGTAGTGGTGTGTGTGATGTGTGTGTGTGTGTGTGTGTGTGTGATGTGTGGTGTGTGTGTGTGTATGTGTGTGTGTGGTGTGTGTGTGTGTGTGTGCTGTCTGTGTGAGTGTGGGTGTATGTGTATGGTATGTGTAGTGGTGTGTGGTGTGTGTGTGTGTGTGGTGTCTGGGGGGGTGTATGTGTATGGTATGTGTAGTGGTGTGTGTGGTGTGGTGTGTGTGTGTGTGTGTGGTGTGTGGTGTGTGGTGTGTGTGTTAGCACATGCAGAGGCCATGGGATGACACCAGCATGCCATCCTCAATCGCTTCTCCACCTTATTTTTTTAGCCAGCATCTCTCACTGACCCTAGAACTTGCTGTTTAGACTTGGCTGGCCAGCAAGCCCCCAGGACCCAGCTGGCTCCGCTCCCTAGAGCCAGCGTTCTAAGTACACATGCCCAGGCCTGCTCTTACATGGTGCCGTGGATCCAAACTCAGGTCCTTACACTTACACAGCCAGCCTTTTACCCACTGAGCCGCATCTCCAGCCCCTCTTTACAGTTCCGTACTTTAAAAGGTAGCTCATGCTAGGCCACTGCATGGCACAGCTCTAGACATGGCTCACTGTTTTCTGTAACTGTGACGTGACCAATGCTGACAAAATGGTCATCACAGTCAGACCTTGTTCTCTAGAATGCATATGCATGGTTACTGTCCTTTCAATCCTCACCAAAAGTCATGTGTGTTCCTAGTGCCTGCGTTCTGCCGCTCACATCAGACAGACGGGAAAAGTGGGGGAGGGAAGTACACTGGAACATTAGGAGAGATTGTCCTTGGAAACAATCTGCTTCAAAGAAACACTTGGGTACTTGGACCCCCTCAGTGTGCGGCAGAGCACACCCCTTTACACTTTCTTGTCTTACACCAGTTGGCTTACTCATTTAAACTCGCGTGGAGCCCTTAAGTGCAGGATACTCAAAAGATGCTGAACTGAATCTGCCTTCGGAGCAGGTTGGTTGTCCTCCTTGGACAGGGGTCTGTCTGTCTGCTGGGCGGGCGCAGAGGCAGAGCGGCTCGCTGAGCCAGGACCTGCTTGTGAGTGTTAGGAGGAGGAGGGAGGGAAGGCAGAAGCTGGTTCCTGCTGAGAAGCTGCGGTTTATCTCAGGGCAGTGGGGTATCTGCAGGAAATTCTGGGTAGGCTGAGGGCAGCAGCGATGACCAAACAGCTTCCTAGTCACCGCCACTCACTCTGGCCCAGGTCAGGGAAGAGCTGAGGTGGCTTTGGTGAGAGGTAATAAGGGCCTAAGTGAGGCCATAACAGTGGGGAGCAGCTCTGAGAAATAGCAAAGAGACAGGCCAGACAGAATGCCATCCTGGTTTGGTAGAGAGGGTAAAGAGAGTCAGGTGTGGAACATACTTCTTGCCTGGTTAGCTGAATGTGGCTTCCTGCCCATTCGTCCTTAGATACACTGAGTTCAGACGACATTAGAACGCTTGACTGGACATCTTGTAGGACTCCAGAGCTGAGGCTCCATGGTGGAGTACTTGCTTAGCATTTAAGAGGCCCTGGTCCAACCTCCAGTACCATAGAAACTAAACAAATAACAAAAAAAAAAAAACCTTCAATAAACATGGGTGATCAATTTAAATAGCTACCTCTGAAAACAAGACATTCGAATGGCCAGCCCTACTGGGGGAAAGGCCCAGCATCACCATTCACCGGAGAAGACCAGGTCAAAACCACAGAGATGTCACCTGCCTCCAGAACAGGCTACTGCCGTCCAAATGACTAAGGACAGCCAGTGCAAACAAGTGCGGCATCAGGATCCTTGCACAGTGTTGGTGGGAATGCAAATTGCTACAACCACTATGGAAAGCAGTATGGAAGTTCCTCAGGAAATGCAAACAGAACGCCTTCGTATGACCCAACACTCCCACTACTGGGTATAACTCAGAGGAAGTGAAATCAGTGTGTAGAAGAGACACGGACTCTCCCATGTTCATGGCAGCCCGATTCACAACAGTCAAGAAATGGGACCAACTTAAGCATACATCAACTGATGAATGGGCAAAACAAACAAAGCAAAACTCCAATGAACACCTACAGTGTGTTCTGAGTCACAAAGAGAATGAAAACCCTGTCATTTACAGCTACTTGGATGGAACTGGAGGTCATTGAACTAAGACAAACACAGAAAGACAAGCACCACACTACCTCACTCATGTGGAACATGAAACATGTGCAGCCATAGAAGTTGAAAGTAGAAAGGTGATTACCGGGGGCAAGGGAGAGGGGGTGTGGAGAGATTGATCAGTGGGCACTGGGCTGTAGTTAGAATAAGGAGTTCTGGTGTGGATTGTGTAACAGGGTGACCACAGATATTCATAATACATGGAACATTTCCTAAAGCTAGAGACAGTGAGTGTGCATCTCGGTTGGTAGAGTGCTTACCAGGCATGCACACAGTCCTGGGTTCGATGCCCAGCACTGACTGCTTACTAATAAAACCAGATGTGGTAGCACATGACTGTAACCCAACACTAGGGAGGGGCAGAATGCAGGCACTAGAAACACACATGTCTTTTGGTGAGGGCACCCAGGCAGGGGGATCGGGATCTGTCCCTGGTCTATATTTTATTTTTAATTTGTGTGTGTGTGTGTGTGTGTGTGTGTGTGTGTGTGTGTGTGTGTGTGTGTGTGTGTGACCTGTGCAGGACAGAAGGTGGCAGATCTTCTGGAGCTGGACTTACAAGCCATTGGAAGCCTCCTGGCATGCGTGCTGGTCCTCTGGTGCCTTTACAGATAGGCACGTAAGCAGCTCCAGTTTTCTGTTCCTGGAGCAAGCCTGCATCACCTGCACCCTTGCACACAACTCCACACATCCCAAGGGTAAACCCAGGGGAAACTCCTAGAATTGAAGTTGCTAGAACGTCTTCTTACAAAAATTCAACAAATGCCACCAAATTTCTAAGCAATTCTTCACATGAGCCTCAGGTGCTTTAGCCTGGGTTCAGAAGGGTGTTTGGAAACCTCTTGAAACTCTGTGGAGAATGTTAAGTATGTGTTGATTTTTCTCAAGGGACCGGTGGCTTCAGTTACATTCTCATGGGGCAGGCACCTCCAGGAAGGATGAGAACTACCGAGTCAAAAGGTCCTCATGAGCATCAGGAAGATGCACCTGCAGACAATGGCACTAAAATACCAACAACAACAACAAAAAGGTGTTTGTTCCTTGCTCCCTGAGAGGTAGATGTGGAGCCCAATTCCTGTAAAGGCCCTGCTCCCTTCTCTAGGGGACAGAGCTCAGGCACAAGTGAATTAGGAGAATGAGGACCCATGTTAGCCTCTGATAGCAATGCCACATGGTCCCTTGCCAGGGGGAAGGTCCCTTCACACAGAGGATCACATCCATGTGGGCCGGAAAATGTCTGCTCTCTGGCATCTCATTGTTCAGACTCTGTGTGGCAACCAGGCCAGCGGGTTAGGGGAGGCGGGGGAGGAACCCACGGGATTCCTACATGGTGACCTCCAGTCTGGCCTTTAGTCACCATTTATGCCTGTGCTGATGGCAGAGATAGCTCAGGAGGTGGTATGACAATTTACTGACCTCAAGCAACGGGAACCTTTAAGTTTAGAAAATGCTCTTCAGAAACGGTATTTCAGAGCCCCCCAGCAAAATCACAGCTCAATTCAAATACAACCAAGGAATTATAGCCCACATAATGCACAGTGGGCCTCAGAGACCCGTGGGGGTTTTGTTTGTTTGTTTGTTTGTTTTGCGAGACAGGGTTTCTCTGTGTAGCTTTGGAGCCTTTCCTAGAACTCACTCTGTAGCCCAGGCTGGCCTCGAACTCACAGAGAACCCCCTGGCTCTGCCTCTCAAGTGCTGGGATTAAAGGCGTGCGCCACCACTGCCCGGCAGAAACCCGTGGTTTTTAAGGTGGTTAGTGGAGTGTGTTCATCCATCTCAGTTTCAATCAGGCTGAACAACAACAAGCAGAAAACTGTGGGTTGGAGCTAAGCCGAGAAGTGCTGAGCACTGTAAGACTGCGCTGAGGGGCGAGGGTCACCATGCAGTTGGTAGACTGCTGCCGGGTAAGCAGGAGGACAGTTGGACCCCCAGAAACTGTATTTTTAAACTGTGAGGTGTGGTAGGTTGCTAGGTGTGCTTACGACCCCACTGCTGGGGAGGCAGAAACAGGTCCTTGAGGCTCACTGGCCAGTCAGCCTGGCTTAGGTGGAGAGCTCCAAGACAATGAGAGTCCCTGTCTCAAAATAAAAGAAGATGAGGAACAACAGCTGAAGTTGTCCCCCCGTCCCTGTACCCCCCCCCGGCTTCCACAAGCACATATGTTCATGTGTATATACCCCTCCCCCAAACACACACATAGAATTGTGTTTGGAGGGAAAAACGCCTGTTGTTAATCAGATATATACTATATACTATATACTATACTAATCATATATATATATATACTGACTGTTTAGCAGAGGACTGTCCTTCAGAGTGGGCAAGTTTAGAATGTTCCTCCTCACATGGAACAATAGCTTCACATCACCTAGAGCATGCAGTGTAATGGCAGATCAGTCCGATGGAAGGTCACACTTTCACACCTCACTCAGCTTAGCAAGCATGCTCATTCGTGAGTCTGTAAGGCCTCCTTCTCACAGTGAGCTCCTGGGAACACCTTTAAATACACAGATCCTGGGACCCCAGTTCATCACACTGGATCAGAATCTGGGGCAGTGACCTGCCAAGGTATGATGATGCACACTTGTGTAAGTAACACGGAATCCAGAAGGCTGAGACAGAAGGGTGTCAAAGTCTAGGTTGGCCTGGGTTACACAATAAGGACATTTAAAAAAAATTTTTTTTTTTAAAGGATGGGGCAAGAGCCAGGCATTATGGCGCACACCTTTAATCCCAGCACTTGGGAGGCAGAGGCAGGTGGATCTCTGTTGAGTCCAGTCCAGCCTAGTCTACAGAGTGAGTTCCAGGACAGCCAGGGCTACACAGTGAGACCCTGCCTTGGAAACAAACAAACAAACAAACAAACAAGAAGAGTGCAAGAATCTGAATATGGTTTAGACTTCCTAGGGGATTCCAATGCACCCTGAAGTTTGGGGAAGTATTAGGACCAGGACTTGAGGCCATGTTTCCTCATCTGTGAAACCGGGTTAAGAGCCCATCTCAGGCTGAAGAGAATTAAAGAGCGTGGGCTGACCATTACTCGGACACTCTGAGAAGGCCATCGTGGTGCCTGGTAAACTCCCCCCATACTCTAACTGCATGAGAACAACAGCAAAAGGCTTGGTTTGGGAAAAGTGACACCCCCAAACTCAAGCAACTCCTTTTTGAAAGCTTCCTGTTTTAGACTTTAAAGGTATATAATTTTGGTGGCTGGAGATGTGGCTCAGTTGGTAGAGTGTTTGCCTAGCATGCACAAAGCCCTGGGTTGGACCCCAGCACCAAATAAACTAGGCATGGTTGTGTACATCTGTAATCCCAGCATTCAGGACTAGAGGCAATAGGATCAGAAGTTTGAAGACATCCTCGGCTACACAGAAAGCTTGAGGTCAGCCTGGGCTACATTAGAGCCTATCTCAAAATAAAAGATAAATACAGAATATAATCTTTGAGGGTTCTCCTCTAAAATTTATTATGACTGTTTAAATATAAAACGTGATTTTAATCAAATAAAATTGGCACTTAAGGAAAACCTCTGTAATTCACCCTGTAAGCTTCCCTCTTTCCCTGGCAAGTGACTCAGTGTAGCCTACAAGTGGGTAAGCAAGATCAGGGAAAAAGAAAAAAGAATGGCTGGTCACAAAGCAATGTGCCCTGGGACATGGGGCTGGAGGGCCACGAGGCTCACCCTGTGGGTCCTGATGGCTGGCAGGTGCAGCCTGACCCAGAAGTTCATCTCCAGGCTGCTTTCAGAGAAAACATCATCCCTAACACAAGCAAGGACTCTGGCTAGGAGGAAATCATTGCCCTCGGCCTAATAGTTGTGTGGCTAGTACCTGTGGGTGAGTGTCCATGTGTGCGCCCAGAAATCAGAAGCCTGTTCTGACTTTGGCAAAACGGCCATCACGGAAGTCTGTGGGCTCTCTGGTGTTTGTGGCTGTGGTTGGTGGTGGCTGTGGTTGGTGGTGGCTGTGGTTACTGCTTCCCAATCTAACTCCCGACTTCTCCTGCTTTTTTGCAAAAAAATTGTGTGTGTGTGTGTGTGTGTGTGTGTGTGTGTGTGTGTGTTCTCCAAGGCCACAAGGTGCTAGATGCCCTGGAGCTGGACTGCAGGCAGTTGTAAGTCATCTGAAGTGGATGCTGGGAATCCAACTGTAGTCCTCTGGAGCAGCAGCAAGTGCTCCTAACCACTGAACCATCTCTCTAGCCCCTACCTGATGTCGTGTTTGTGTTTTGGTTTTGGTTATTTGGATTTTTCTCTCATGCAGTCCAGGTTAGCTTCCATTACCCTGAACTACCTACCAACTGTCCTGAGGCGCTGGGATTTCAGGCAAGAGTACACCTGCTTTACTCGGAGCCAAGGATGAAACCTAGGGGTTCTGGTATGCTAGGCAGGCACTCTATCAAGTCCTCCTACCCCTTCTACTCCCTGTTCTGTATGGATTCACTGGCATCCATCTAAGATGTTGCTTCCCATCTAAGAAAGCGGGCGTCTGGAAACGATGGGCAGCGGGACGGATAACTCGCGGGCCATCCCATCCACCCTTTCACCATCAGCTGGAGAGCCAGGACCCCGGTTTTCATGGAAGACACGGTTACCCGGAGCCCACAGTGCTCCTCCAGTAACTGGAAGCTTACTCACACACTTTCACACCTCAAGCAAGCAGAGTATTAAGCCACCATCCTCTTAGACGCCAAAGACCCTGGCTGGTCAAGGCTCTGAGGACGAGTGAGACTAGGGAGACTGTAGCCACAGGCGGACACCGGGACACGCGGCTCAGAAAAAGATGATTCCTGGGTGCCAGGCACTGCGCAGAGGTCGTTAGGCAAGGGGTGGGGTGGGGCGAGGAGCGCCATAAGAATAAGAGAAAGTAAACTTACCTGTAAAAAAGAAAAGGTAACACAAGTGGAGCTGGGGTGAGCTTCAACTCAGCAAAGGGGTCTGGGAGTGGTGGGCTGGGCTGGGTAGTGCTGTGTACAGCGCCGCCTGCTTCTTTCTACTGCTTCCCAGGTAGCTGCTCTGGCTCGGGACCGCGCGCAGGCGTCCTGGGCGCGCTGCCAGGTGGCCCAAAGAACCGCGCTTGGTCGCAATACCCCGTCCCTGAGCTCAGGACCCCCAGCCACAGCCTAGGACAGCAAGCTGGAGCTCAAGACTCCCATGCCCGAGCCCAAGACCTGCGACCGAGCCCAGGATCTCGGGACTAAGTTCAGGTCTCCAGGCCCCAGTCTAGGACCTGCGGCCGAACCCAGAGTCCCAAAATCAAGTCTAGATCTCCAGGTCCGAGCCAAGGACACCGGCCTGGAACCTAGGACCCCACCCAGAGCCAGCAGCCGAGGTCTGGACCCCGGCCCAAGCCCCTTACCTCCCGTACGGAGACCGGCTGTGAGTCTACTGCGGCTGCCACACCCTCGTCCCGGCCGACAGGACCCGCCCCGTCTTGGGGTGGAGACTGAGCACGAGTTCCTGGTTGTCCCTTTGCCCACGGGATGAAAAGTCCCTCCCAGGCGGAGCACAGCTAGAGCCGCGCCGGACTCGCCCCCTGCACCAGGAGGCGCCCGAGGCTGCTCCCGCGACGGATCCCGCACACGGCTTCCCTACCCCACTCAGGACGCTCACCCAACAAAGGACCCTGAGCCTGCACCGCCAAAACCCACTCGAGACCCCTACCTTGCACAGCCAGACCCCACCCACGTCCTCAATCCCAGGATCTCAGCCTCGGGTCCTGGAGGGGTCACACACATCACACCTGAGTCTCAGCGCTCCAGCCGGGCACCCAGGGTTCCTACGCCCAGACCTTTTCCAGTGGGCTGGAAAAGTAGAAAATGACATCCTAGGGCACAATTCGTGCCCTTTTTCCACACTAGAACTTATGTTCCAGAAAAATCCTAGCAGTTTCACGCCTCTTTTAAGAAGACAATTACAGGCCGGGCGGTGGTGGCGCACACCTTTAATCTCAGCACTCCGGAGGCAGAGCCAGGTGGATCTCTATGAATTCGAGGCCAGCCTGGTCTACAGAGTGAGTTCCAGGACAGGCACCAAAACTACACAGAGAAACCCTGTCTCGAAAAAACAAACAAACCAACAAAGAAGACAGTTGCAGTCTCAAGAGTCCGGAGAAGGGTGCAGGAAGGTGGGTACAAGGCACCTTTGGGGACTTGAGGTTAGCAGCAGCTCCTGGTTTCCCGCTGAACCCCCCTCCTGCTACATTGCTTAGTTGCCAGTCTGGTTCTTGCTCCTTGCTTGTGTACCCAGTCGGGGCACACGCTTGAAGAACCAAGCCTGTGACTCTGCAGGCAACCTCCAATTTCATTTGAGAAAGAATGGGTTGCTTTGGGCAATGTTTTCTATCCAGCCAACCAAAACCCAAGTGGTCATTACATTAAATCATATCAGCAACGTGTGGCTAGAGGAGATGGCGTATTGTGTGGTTAATAGCTGCGGGTTCAGGAGGAGACTGATCTAGGCTTGGGCCTGTCCTTTCATGTTTGAAGGCCTAAATGTTTCTAAGCTTCCGCAGGGGGAGGAGACAAAATTAACCAAGGTTATAGGAAGAACAAAATAAAGACACTTCACTTCTGGAAAATTCGAGGCTGTTGCATCCTTTTAAAAATAGTTAGGGGCCGGCGGCGGCGGCGCACGCCTTTAATCCCAGCACTCGGGAGGCAGAGCCAGGCGGATCTCTGTGAGTTCGAGGCCAGCCTGGTCTACAGAGAGAGATCCAGGAAAGGCGCAAAGCTACACAGAGTAACTTTGTCTTAAAAAACAAAACAGAACAAAACAAAACAAAAAAAACAACAACAAAACAAAATTAAGTGCAGGGAATGGGAAAGTAAACGTTAGAATCTTAGTACGTAGCAACTGCTGTTAGCATCCAGCTAAGCTGACCTTTACAGCAAGTGCACCCAGGCCACAGCCCCCTGCTGCACCTTCTCAGAATGAGGGACTGGAGAGATGGCTCAGTGGTTAAGAGCACTGGCTGCTCTTGTACAGGACCTGGGTTCAGTTCCCAGAACCCACATGTTGGTTTACAGCCTTCTATAAAACACCCTCTTCTGACCTCTGCAGGCACCAGGCGCACGTGATGCACATACGCACTTGCAGGCAAAACACCCATACGCAGAAAGTAAAATAGTAAATCTTTTTTTATATAAATATAAAAAGAGTACTGACTGCTCTTCCAAAGGACCCCAGGTTCAATTCCCAGCACCCACTTGGTATTTCACAACTGTCTGTAGCTCCAATTCTAAGTGATTCTGCAATCTCCTCTGGCCTCCAAGGGCACCAGGCATGCAAGTGGTGCACAGACATGCATATAGACAAAATACCCACACATGTTTTTTAAAATACCAAAATAGAACATATATTTACTTCAGATTTCTCCTGAAGATGAATGAAAGTAAGAGTGAATTTTTTCATTTTACAACACATCTGGGCTCCGTGGTACACACCTGTAACCCCAGCACTTGGGAGGTAGAGCAGAAGGATCAGGAGCTCAAGGCCATCCTCAGCTACTTTGCAAAGTCAAGGCCAGCCTGGGATCCATGAGCCCCTGTCTCAAAAAAGAAGGAGAAACAATAGTTCTGTGGATGTAGCCCACTGGTAAAACATACGCTAAGTGCCGGGCGGTGGTGGCGCATGCCTTTAATCCCAGCACTCGGGAGGCAGAGCCAGGCGGATCTCTGTGAGTTTGAGGCCAGCCTGGGCTACCAAGTGAGTTCTAGGAAAAGGCGCAAAGCTACACAGAGAAACCCTGTCTCGAAAAACCAAACCAAACCAAACCAAACCAAACCAAACCAAAACAAAACAAAAACCATACACTAAGCATACACAAGGCCCTGGTTTCAATCCCCCAGCACTACATAAACATGAACATCTCTCAAGGCCAAGGGAACCAGAGAGAAAAAACAACAATATGACTCCTCTGGCAACTGAGAAGCAGAAAGCCAGGTGACAAATGTGGCCGGCCTGAGAAAGCAGAGCCCAGTGCCAGGAGAAAGCCAAGAAGCGGGTGAAATGTGATCTCATTCTCAAGATCTGGAGGGCTCGGCCGTACCAGGTGCCTCTGAAAGCAGATCTTCAGGTAGGACTGAAGTCAGGCGGCTCCTCGGAAATCTTTTCAGGCAGCAGCTGGTGTTCTCTGTCCCCTCTGTTCAGCTGTCCCCTCTCCTCTTTCACCCAGGTAGAAGGCTGGAAGATTGGAAGGGCCTTCTCCAAAAGGGGTCGAGAAGGGTATTTTGGGGGTAGGGGTGTCTGGTTGTCAAAGGCAGCCTTCTACTTGGTGACTTAAAACAATGGCCACTTTATTTCTGTCTTATTATGATTCATGACTTTGTGGGTCTGAATTTGGACAGTGCTGGGCTTGGCATGCCCAACACTTTCTATCATTGTGGCATCAATGAAGGCTGATTGGTATAGCAGGCTAGCTGGATTCACCAACCTGGGGAGTCATTCATGTGCTGGGCAATGTGGCACTATGGCAAAGTATGGAAGACTGCCCTCCAGTGACACCATCCTCCAGAGAACCTGCGTATACCATCTCCACTTGAAGTCAGATTTCCTGTGGAAGTTCAGGGTCTCCAGAAAGAACACTGTACGGGATCCAGCAACTCACTGTCTAGGCTTCAAGGAGATCAAACACGCCTGCTGGGCTCCATCCATCCGGAGTCACTAAGGCCCACCTGACTTCAGGGTTCCACTTGAGGCTCTATTGCTGAGTGTCTTCCTGGGTGTGAGTGTATGTGAGAGGGATCTAGGGTAGGAGATTTACACAAGCCTAGGGCTACTCTATTGACATCGAGGTGGTAAATATGGAACTGCTCCTGTTCAGTGTCTAGAACACTGGTGCAGGGACTATGCCCACTGAGTTGGGAAACCGGAGACTCTGGGGTATCTAAGAGCAAAAACATAAAGAGACTGTCATCAGTTGCTCAGAGCAACCGGAAGCAATGCTAAGGTTAATAAAGGCACGACGTCAAGCCCCACCCACTCACAAGTGCAGGCAGCCTGCCAATTTTGTTTGTGGGATGGCTGGACAAAATTCAGGACACTTAGTTAAACTGGAATTTCAGCTAGACATGGTGGTACTTGCCAATAATCCCAGCACTTGTGAGGCAGAGGCAGGAGGATCAGAAGTTCAAGGCCAGCCTGGGCTACATAACAAATTCAAGGCCAGCCTGAGCTACATGGAAACTTTATTTCAAAAAAGAAAAAAAAAAAAAAGAATTTCAGATGAATGACAAACTTTTTTTTTTTTTTTTACAAAGTATAACATAGCTGTATATCATAAAACTGTCTTAAATACTGCATGGGGCAACTTATGCTAAACATTGTTGGCTGTTCATCAAAAATCCCAACTTAAGTAGGTATCCTGTTTTGTTTTGCTAAATATGGCACCCTTAAGAGCAGATGAAGGCCATCAGAATTTAATGGAAGGGTCTAACATGAAAAAGACAACCCCAACACATACAAACAGGAAAGGAAGGAGCTGGGAAGAAACAGACTTGGGAGAGAGGAAAACTCAGAGGGTCAATTATTAATCTCTGGGAAATAAAGTTGGGATAAAAGTAGAATAGACATCCTTTAAGAAGATAGTCAGGGAACTAAGCTGGATCTTTAATGTTTTAAAGTCCAAGATCTTTTAAATTAAAAATATGGAAACAACAGAAAAAAATGAGGCCAGTGAGGTGACACAGCTGAAGGAATCTGCCGCCAAGCCTGATGACCTGAGTTTGATTCTTGGGACTCAAGATAAAGAGATAAATGACTTTTGGAAGTTGTCCTCTGACCTCCATGTGTATGCATGCCATGGTGTGAACACACACACATAAATAAATGCATAATTTAAATAAATAAATAATTTAAAATTTAAATGAAAAAACTCAGTAGGAGTGGGAGAAGGCAGAATTAAGAAATAAATGCAGCCATCTCCTAGTGTCCTCAGAGGATTTCCCCCAGAACCTAGGTCAACAATAACATCTCTGGATTTCTCAGTCCCTCATTCTACTTATTTATTTATTTTAGTGTTTTTGAGACAGGGTTTCACTTAGTAGCTCTGACTGTCCTGGAACTCACTATATAAGCCAAGAAGGCCTTGAACTCACAGAGATTGGCTTGCCTCTGCCCTCCTGAGTGCTGGAACTAAAGACATGTGCCACCACACTCAGCCTCCCTTATTTTATCACATTCATATATTTATTTGTGTATCTGTGTGTGTGTGTGTGTATGTGTGTGTGTGTGCGCATGGGAGCCATGGCATACATGTGGAGGTCAGAGGACAATTGCAGGAGTTGTTTTTCTCTTTCTACCACGTGGGACCTGGGGATTGAAGTCAGGTTATCAGGCCTGTGGACAAGCCCTTTTACCCACTGAGCCATCTTGCCAGTCCTCCAAGTTCCTAATTTCAATGGCATAATATTTGCATGTAGCACAGTACATCCTTGCCTATCTTTGGTTTTTTTGTTTGTTTGTTTGTTTTGCTGTTGTTTTGTTGGAACATAGTCTTACTATGTGGCCTAAACTATCTCACAATAGTAATCCCCCTGCCTCATCCTGTTTGTGCTGATACAGACTTGGACATCTATAGCCTGCTCTGTCATCTGATGTGAACCATTTCTAGATTACTTACACTGCACAGAACAGTGTAAATAGTTGCTATTCTGTATCATTTGGGAAACAATAACAGACATATTTATGTCTGTAAATGTTCAGTACAGACCCAACCATATAATGTCTGCAAGCCGTGGATGCATGGGTCCATGCTTGAACTCACAGATGCAGAGGGCCACCTGCAGAGACAGGACATAGAGAAATTAGGTATGGCCATGAAGCATATAAGATTAGGGCTAGCTTAGCATCCTGGGTCTCCACTTTGCTTGGGCTATGCACATACACCCTTAACAGTGCACCTAGCAACCTAGGACACACACACACACATACACACACACACACACACACACACACACCAGACTGCAGGTTTCATACACATCAAACAGAATAAGTTACTCCTCCATAGCAACCTTTAACAACTCCCTTTTGTGGTCAGTTTTATTTAAACACATTTCAGGATGCATCTGGGTGCATCAGGATGCAGGGAGCTGATCTAGCCTGAACTAATTTTGGGTGCACTCACAGTAAGCTGAACTGTGCTCTCTGAGTGAACTTTTAGAGGAAAAAAAAAATCTACTCACCATTTTATGACTATGAATAACTGGATGTGCATATGATTAAAATCAGATGCATCACGGGGCACACTACCATTTCAGTAAGATTTACTATGTTCCGCCGGGCGGTGGTGGCGCACACCTTTAATCCCAGCACTCGGGAGGCAGAGCCAGGCGGATCTCTGTGAGTTCAAGGCCAGCCTGGGCTACCAAGTGAGTTCCAGGAAAAGGCGCAAAGCTACACAGAGAAACCCTGTCTCGAAAAACCAAAAAAAAAAAAAAAGATTTACTATGTTCCAGGCACTGGGCACAAGCACTGTCCATATACAGTACCAGCCAGTCAGTCCTCATCGGATTGAGTTAGATACCTTCGGAGGTGTCAATAAACATCATCATAGGCGGTTATAGTGAGTGGGTTGTGCTGGCTTGAATGAAAATGTCCCTCATAGGCTCCTGTATCTGAACACTATTTGTTCAGTTGGCAGTACTATTTCCTGGGGTGGCACAGTCATGCTGGGTCATGAGATGACCACACAGCTCCCTCTTCCCACCCTTCCTCCTCCCAAACTGTGAAAGAGCAATAACAAACGGCTGGGTGGCTGATGCTGCTGCTCAATGGTAGCCTGCTTGCCTGGGTGTGTGACGCACTGGATTGGATTGGTTCTGGCACCTCAATCAACAATAACAGTAAAAATAATATGTCAGGCACAGTGGTGTAGATCTGTAATCCCAGCATGTGGGAGGCAGAGGCAGGAGAATCAGACCTTTTAGGTCATCCTCAGCTACATATCAGTTTTGAGGGTAGCCTGGGCTACATGAGACCCTATGTCAAAAACAAAATAATAATTGTAATAAAGGACTTGGTTTTGCACCATAAAATGTAGGATTTTTTTTATTTTTGAGAAAGGACAATCAGAACACCTCCCCATGAAGGACACTGCAGGTCAGATTTGAATCTCCTCTTCCAGTAGTCACTGAAACGGTACAAGGCATGTAAGAGGGGATTTTTACCTTGAGTAACAATTCTCTTCTCCAACCCTGGAGATGGAATCCCAGGACAACCGCCAGGCTACAACCATTCTGGTCACTAGCCAGGAAGTAAGGCTAGAGGCCAGGCAGCCTTTGGCCCCTAGGGACAGTGGCTTCACAAAGCCTAGAGAAGAACCTTGCAGAGACAACCTCCTCTGTGGATGGCATTTTCCATACAATGCTTAGGCTGTTGGCAGGTGATCAAACTGCAGTTAAAATACAAGAGGAAGATTCCTACAGAATCTACAAGGACAGGCAGGGGGCCAGGAAAGAATGACATCATCCTGTTCGGGAACAAATGCAAAGCATGTGTAAAACTTTCACCTTTAAGGATGAGTAAGCATGAAAAAATACATAAGCACAATAGAAAATTATAGAACATGGGCAATGTAACACCTGCCAGATGTGAGAGTGAACTCCAGCACTTGGAAGGTAAAGACAGGAGAACAGAATGAAGAGTGCACGGTTATTCTTGGTTACATACAGAGTTCGGAGTTTGGAGTTCGAGACAAGCCTGGGTTACATGCAACTCTGTCTTAAAAGAAACAAAGAAGCAAGCTGGAGAGCTGCCTTGCAGCTGTGAGCAGGTGCTGATCCTGCAGAGGACCCAGGCACTCCTCAGGCAGCTCTCAGCGGCATGTAGCTCCAGTTTTAGGGGATTTGATGCCCTCTTCTGGCTTCTTTGGACACCTACACACACACACACACACACACACACACACACACACACACACACACACACACAGAGGCATTCACTCACACAATGTACATACATAATTAAAAATAAAAGTAAAATACTATTTTGAAAAATGAAGAGGAGGAGGAAAGGAGAGGGAGGAGGTAGTTGATGACAGAACAGCACAAGGTGGAAGTAACTTTTCTAAAGTTTTGCAATCTGAATTCAATTTAAATAGTCTCTGATTCATCCCGGGTGGATGAAATAGGCCAAAGGCATGAACTAATATGAGTGACCCTGTTCATAAGGTAGAATTAATAGTTATGAGCCAGAGTCCAAAATCTATCGGACATTTACAAAAACTGATAAAAACATTTATTTCAAAGAGAGCCTCAGCTGGGCATAAAGGCACACATCCTTAATCCCAGCACTTGGGGGCAGAGGCAGGTGGATCTCTATGACTTCAAGGCCAGCCTGGTCTACAGAGTGAGTTCCAGGTCAACTGGGGCTACATAGGGAGAGAAAAAGGAGCATCATTAAATTCCGAAACAGAGCTTGAGGTGTGGCTCAGTAGTACAGTGCTTCCTTAACATGGGAAAAGTCTATGGGTTCAACACCCAGAACTGAAAAAATAAATCTGTGCTCCGAGGTTCTCTGGCAGCCTCCAGAAATGCACTTGTCTTTCCTGGACCCAGACTTTCTCACTTGTAGAAGAGGGGCAGTGGTACCACCTCCTTTATAGTCATGACTTTATGGGCTTAAATAATTTTGTAAGAGATTTGGAGAAGAACTTGGTAAATTCTAAACTCTATCACTGTGACCTATTTTTCTAGTCACAGTTAAATAAAATAAAAGTTCAATGATAAAACGTGTGTGTTGTGAGTATGATGTGTGTATGTGTGTGTTGTATGGTGTTTGCATGTTGTGTATGTGCACGGTGTGTGTTGTATGGGTGTATAGTGTGGTGTGTATGTGTGTGTGTGTGTGTGTGTGTGTGTGTGTGTGTGTGTTGTGCAAGTGTTGCCTCTGGAGGCCAGAAGGTGACATCATTTTTCTCTGTGTCATTCTTCCCCTTATTTTTTGAGACAGGGTCTCTCACTGAACAGCAAGCTGCCAGAATCTACCTGTCTCTGTCCACCCAGAGCTGGGGTTACAAGCACATCCTCCCTATGCAGCTCTTCTGTGGATTCCGATGCAGGTCCTGACACTCGTACAACACGCGCTTTACCCACTGAGCCATGTCTCCTGCCTTCTCCCACCGCGCCATCTCTGCCCCCCCCATAATAAAACTTGCAGCTATCTACTCCCACCCCCAACCAATAGTATCCATGTCACCCAACGATGGCATGGCATGCTTGGAGACTCTAAAAGCTGCATCTAAGACAGGAGTTCAAGAAGAATAAACCAGAGCATGCAAGACCACATGAGCATCATCACTGTCTTTGGCTTCAGGGTTGTTATGGTGGTGGCAAGATGCCTGGCTTTGGCATGGTTCACAGTCTCTTGGGTTATGGAAAGAAAAGTGAATCCAGGCATGGGCTTACATGATGTAAGCGATCCCACAAAGCGAAGGGGGCCTGAGACAGCGTGAAGGTGGTCAGGGGCTTTGAAGGCCAGTGTGGATGCCAACAGCAAGAGTAAGGACCCCACAGCTGCCGTGCCTGTTGGAGGCTGGGTGAATTTTTTAAAGGTTTATTTATATTTGTGTGCACATCTGCAGGTGCCCACAGAGGCCAGAAGATGGTGTCGGATCCCCTGGAGCTGAAGTTGCAGGTGATTTGGAGCCTCCTGACTAGGGTGCTAAGGAAAACTCCACTTTGTGCGAGGCGCCCATTCTAAATTCCCAAAAGATAAGCAAGCTCCTGGCGACTCTGACTCCTTGCCCTCCTCCCCAGAATTGTAAAACTGTTGTGAAATGATTACCTGTTTGCTCTGTAAACTCCATTACTGTTGTGTACAGAAGTGAGGTAGTTCCCCACCTAGCTGTAAATTCCACAGGAATGAAGCAGTTGTGATCTGACTTCAAACCCCCTCCCTTTTAAGCTGGGCCTCAAGTGCAAATGCTACGTTGGGGACCGAGGACAGCTGCAGCTTAAAGTAAAAGTTGGCTAATTACAGCTGGCTAGGGTCCGGTGGTCCGTCGGTGTTTGCTAACTTCCTAACTCTAACTTCCTAACATTCAGATCCTTTGCAAGAGCAGTGTATACTCTTGACTGAGTCATTTCCCTGACCCTCACGGGAAATTTTAATAACAGGACTAATAGAATGGAAACTTAGAGATGTGTGTGTGTGTGTGTGTGTGTGTGTGTGTGTGAGAGAGAGAGAGAGAGAGAGAGAGAGAGAGAGAGAGAGAGAGAGATCTTCCACCTCTTCTTTCTGTACCTCATACTGCTTTACACATCAACCCACCTGGAAACCACAAAATTATCAGTCCCCTAAGAGTGAGAGCGTGTCCCATCAGATGTCACAGCAGTATGTTAGGAATGCTGAAGTGTCTGTTTAAAGTTGATAAAATCAACTCTCATAAAAAGCAAACAAGCGGCCCGGGAGCAGAGGTGCATGCTTTAAATCTCAGCACTAGAGGAGGCAGAGCCAAGTGGATCTCCTGTGAGTTCAAGGCTAGCCTGGTCTATATAGTGATTTTCAGGACAGCCAGACAGAGCTACATGGTGAGACACTGTTTTATACACACATACACACACACACACACACACACACACACACACACACACACACACACACACACACGGGGGTGGGGTGGGGGTGGGAGTGGGGGGAGAACCAGGAGGAGCTGGACAGGAATTCTGCTCTGCTTGGGGCAGCTCCTAAACAGGCCCAGTGGCAGAGACGGTGTGCCATCCGTGACCAGAACTGCTATTCCTCTGCCTCATGCCCCTCTGACTGGAATGAGCAGGTGCTGGTTCCTCTGTAGAGACATGGTGTAGCTAATTTCCCTTCAGCCAAGCTCCCAAGCACCTTGAGGCTCAACCCAGCATCCATGGTCCACAGTGAGCACGTTTGCTGACTGGTGTTGTAGAGATCAGCAATCAGTGCGCCCCCTGCTGTTGAAGATATAGCCCAATGTACTTCAGTGCCCGACATCAGGATCTCAGGACTTCATGTTTGTGTGCAGATACCCTTTCCCAACCTCATTCTCCATCAGGACCCTTAAACAATAGAGATTCCTGGTGAGTGCCCCCCAGCAAGCAGTAATAATCTACAGAGACTATGCAGTGCTCGGAATGGGGCACAGACACGTGTACATGCTGGCTACCTGGTCTGCCAATGAGCTGGGCCCACCTCCACAGCAATCAACTCTACTGGACAGAGGTAAGGCACATGCCCCGCAAGCACTGTGCCAATGAGGCAGGAAATAAAGTTCAAAGCAGCAGCAGTTGCTAGTTTTGTTCTTCTCTTTCCCCCCATCCCTCACCTACAAACAAAATTCACAAAAAGCACAGCAAAAACCTGTTTTGGATGCTGTGAATCGCTGCAGTTCAACTAAGTCAACAACCTGCTTCACCGAGGGAGGCCTATGGGTTGCACTGTAGCAACCCCTCAGCAAAGTTCGATGATTCAGTAAAAGAATTACGCTTGGTGACAGCTGCCCTCAGCAAGGGGCTAGCCTGCCCTGTGCCCCACCATGCCCCGTTTCCAGCCCCACCCCTGTCCCTACCTGGAAGTTTGACAGCCAGAAAGCCCGGCACGTTCCCTCGGTCTATGAATTGTTTTGATCTTTTGTTTATGTTGTAGTGCTGGGGGATGGAAGCCAGGCCTGGGCATGACAGGTGGGATGGTTAGCTTTCATTGTTAACTTGACACAAGCTAGGATCTAGCCTGTGGTCTTGTCTGTGGAAGATTTGTGGATTTTTTTGTTTTTTGGTTTTTGGTTTGTTTGTTTTTGTTTTTGTTTTTTTGAGACAGGGTTTCTCTGTGTAGCCTTGGCTGTCTTGGAACTCTCCCTATAGACCCAGGCTAGCCTTAAACTCAGAGATCTGCTAGCCTCTGCCTCTCCAGTGCTAAGATTAAAGACATGCACCACCACCTGGTTGGATATTTTTCTTTAGACAAAGTCTTGAGACCCATGTGGCTTGGATTCTGGAACCCTGAGTAGAGGTAGAGAGAGAATAAAGAACAGACACACACACACAAGGAAGCTGAGATAAGGTGGGGGTATCCTCATTCGGATGGAGCCAACAACTCAAACCTCAGCGTGTTTATTAGGTATAGCCCTCAGACAGGGTTATCTACTCCACTCTGGGTAGGAGGTCTCTGTAGGTGAGCAGTCTAAACATCAGGGAGGAGGAAGAAACTTCAGTTGCTAGTCTTTGCACGCATGCACTGCTCACCCATTCACTTGGACTCCTGAGGAAAGCTCTGCCATCCCTCTGAGCCTCACCCTGGTAAGGCTTTCCATTCCCATGAGGCTGAGGCATTGGAGTCCAGGATATGGCTGCACTCATGTCAACAATACACCTTCACTCAGGGCTTCATCCATTCCCTACAGACTTGCTATATAGCTCAGGGTAGCTTTATTTACCACTAAGTCTGAGACAGGGTCTTACAAAACCCAGTCTGGTCTACAACGTTTTGTAGTTGAGGATGATCATTCACTTCTGATCTTCCTCCCTCCTCCTTCCCAGTGCTGGGATTACATCTCCCCATGCCCATTTATGCAGTGCTGGGGACTGGAGCCGGGCCTTCAAGCATGCTAGGCAAGTACTCTGCCAACTGAACTATATCCCCAGCCTCCAGGCTGACCTTGAACTGGGGCAATCCTACGGTCTCAGCTCCTACGTATTGGGATTTCCTGTGTGTGCCATCATTCCCAACACCCCTAAGTTTGTGAGGGAGCTCCTAAGAAACCCCTTTGTTCTCTCTGGACATGGCAGTCCCTTCCAGGGAAGGAAGGTGAGGCTCCACTCTATTGAAGAGCGGCTACTTCAAGGCTGACTGCTACATAGACAATTTTGAACAAAACTCCTGGTTTCTCTTGCTCGGATGAGGAATTCTCTCTCACCAGTGGTAACTTCTTATTTTAAGCTTCTGAAATGTCAGATTTGATTCATCGGCCAGAAATAAAGATTCATTCTTTTTAAAGACTAACTTTAATATCATGAGAATGTCGTTGTAGATCATGATGTCATATGAAATACAAAAATCCATGAACAACGAATAAAAATGAGTATAGGAAAAACTTGATCTGCACTGGGGTTGGGTCGGACAGGCCTTGGTTGGGCTAGTGGGTTTGTTGGGAGACTCTCCTGGTTTTGGAGGGTATTCACCAGCATCCCTGACTACACATTAGATTCCAGTGTCCCTGCCCCTGTAGCAGGCTTTCTTGAACTGCCAGCCCCCAAATCATGACATGGAGACTTATTATGAATGCTCAGCCTTAGCTTAGGCTTGTTTCTAGCTAGCTTTTTAAACTTAAATTAACCCATTTCTATTAATCTATGTGCTGCCCCAGTCTTGTTTAACTCATCTACGAGCTTTCCTGCTTCCTCTGTGTCTGGCTGGCTCATCCCCAGCTGACTGGACCCTGGTGGTCTGCCCACCCCTCCCACCCCCCCTGCCTGCCAGCCCCCCTTGTCCCTCCTCTCCCTAGCTATTGGCTGTTCAGCTTTTTATTAGACCATCAGGTACCTTATATAGGCAAGGTAAAACAACAACACATCTTTACATAGTTAAACAAATGCAGCATAAACAAATGCAACACATCTTTACATAGTTAAATATTCTATTCCATAACATGCCCCAGTTGTGACAAAAATAGTACTATCTCCAGGCATTGCCAGGGTGTCATGGGGAACAAGATAACCCCCACTGAGAGCTACTTCTTTATGCTAGTCTCTTCTTTTGGAATCATTTAAAAATAATAAAAAAAATTAAAGTATCTGGGAGGGCTCAAGTGAAGGTCAGGATAAACCTTCGGGAGTCAGTTTTCTCCTGGGAATTGAAGTCAGGTTATCAGGCTTGGTGGCAAGGGCCTTTACCATCTTGCTGATCCTATGACCAACTTTAAAAATAAATTCTCAGAGAACTTGGATGTACCTCAGCTGGGATTATAGGTGTGCACCGCCTTCCCCAGGCAAGTGCTCTTACAACTGAGCTACATCTGCAGTGTGGGGAAGTTTTTTTTTTAAAGATTCATTATAAGTTTAATTGTGTGTGTGCACGTGTGCGTGCATGTGCGCTTACAGAGGCCAGAGGTGTCAGGTTCCCTGGAGCTGGAGTTATGGGAGGTTGTGAGTCACCCGAGAGGAATTACGTGAAGTCCTCCAGAAGAGCAATACACACTTTAAACCTCTGAGCCATCTCTTCAGTCTCCTGGAAATTTTTAATAGTCTTACTTGCTAAAGTCTTACATTACTTCAAAATGGCATGTGAAAGAAAAGCTACTCCATCAGTCCTTGGTGATAAACACACCAGGATGTCAAATGCCAAAGGAGCGGGCTCTTCTAGCGTGAGACTGGAATGGCTCTACTGTCGCATGCAGGCCTAGCATGGCAAGATCAGGTAAAGCTGAACAAATGTGTTGCACAAGACCCACTTCTAATCTAGATCTTTGAGGTGGGAAGATCCACCTTTAATCTGGGCCCCACCTTCTGATGGCAGCCTATGTGAGGACATGGAAGAAGGAAGCTCTCTCTCTGCCTGCTTGCTCTCCGCTCTTGCTGGCAAGTCCGTTCCTTCACTGGCCGGAGGGTTTCCTTCTTCGGGATTCTGGCGTCTACTGGAGACCAGGCGAGACATCAGCTTCGTGGGCTGAACACCTGCTGGATTCTTGGACAAGAACAGCTCTGCTGGGTGTGTGCTGCGAAGCGAAGCTGGGGTCCTTCCTCTAAAACAGCCTGCGGCTTCCAAATCTCAATCCCCAGCCTCCTCCCTAAAGTGCTGATGCCTGGTCGGGGCGGCCACCTAGTGACCAGAGAGGAAACTGCAGCGATAAGCGCCGCTTATGGCAATGAGCTCATCGCCTCTTCCCGGAACTCAGGTGACGTTCCAGCTGTGCCTTGCCAGTCAAGGGAGCATCAAAGGATCCTTGGAAAAGATACTTTGAAATTAGAGAGAATTGAAAGCATTCCCTTAAAGCCAACTTCGTCACACATTTATGCTGCTGGGAAGTATTTGGTGTTGTGGGTAGACAGGGCCCCTACTCTGTGGAATTTGGTAAAAACCATTCCCACCTCGGCCGGGAACTCTTGAGCAATGACCAGTCCGTACTGCTGTGCCCTGCGGCCCTAGTACTTCAACAATCTTCCTCTTAGAATTTCAGTAGCCACTCCCACCCCCTCCACAGACATACATTCCTAACAGAGGGGCACAAAGGACACTCCCGCCCTCATAGGTTTGTTTATGGGACTCTCCAAGATCTGTGAGGATTTCAGTTTTCAACAAGAACTATTCATTTTAGCTTTCTGTGTGGGTGGGATGGTTCAGTGGATAAAGGCTCTTGCAGCCACACCTGACCACCCTAGTTTGAGCCCCCAGACCCACATAACAGAAGGAAAAAGCACAATCCCCCCTACACATATATGCCCTCCTCCACACACAATGAATACATAAATGTAATTAACTTTTTAAAATTTAGCTTTTTATCCTAGGTGTTGAAGGTCTCTTTCAGATGGTATGGAGAAAAGCCTGGGAACTCCTAGTGTTGTGTCTTTAGGAGAATAGAAACTTCACAAGTTCTCATCATAGACTACAGTGTAGAATTGGACAAATCGAAAGTGTGGAAAATGTCACACTTTAAAGTCCATGAACAAACACATGTCAGAACTGACAGGGAAGGGGTGTTCACTTGATGACATTTCCAAAGCACTTGGTATTCTGGATGGATGCTCCCAGGCCGGAGCAAGGGAGCCTCTGCCTATTGGACCCTGCCCTGCCCCATCTAGAACATGCCTACTCTCCTGTGCCCTGTCTCATCTAGAACATGCCTACTCTCCTGTGCCCTGTCTCATCTAGAACACACCCATTCTCCTGTGCCCTACCCTGTCCCATCTAGAACATGCTCATTCTCCTGCACCCTGTCCCATCTAGAACACGCCCACTCTCCTGCACCCTGTCTCATCTAGAACATGCCCACTCTCCTGTGCCCTGCTCCATCTACAACATGCCCACTCTCCTGTGCCCTGTCTCCATCTAGAACATGCCCGCTTTCCTGTACCCTGTCTCATCTAGAACATGCCCACTCTCCTGCACCCTGCCCTCCCAAGCTCACAGTCCAGAAGGTAATCTTAATGACTCTTGTCCCATCTCACTCTCTGGCAGGGAGCCTTTTACCACCCATGAGTGTATCTCTTTCAGCACTCACTGCACTCACTGCACTCACTGCAGTTACTGTATTTACTACATTTATGTTGATTTTTTTCTCAGCTCTCCTCTCCAAGTCATTTTTTGTTGAATTTCTCTACCATTTCCTTGTTTTCCATTTCATGAATATTTGCTTTTATTTTAGTTATTTCTGTCATTTCTACCTGTGCTAAAGATTTTATTTTTAGTCTCGTGTGTGTGTGTGTGTGTGTGTGTGTGTGTGTGTGTGTGTGTGTATGAGGCCATTTCATCCCCTGGAGATAGAGGTGGAGGCAGTTCTGAGCTTCCTGACATGGATCCTGGGGACCAAACTCAGGCCCTCTGTAAGAGCAGTACGTGCTTTAAACCACCGCGCCATCCCTTCAGCTCCAAGTCTATAGATTTTTGGTCCTGGCAATAAATGCAAACTTAAACAGATGGATCAACAGTAAGAGCACTGGCTGCTCCTCCAAAGGACCTGCATTCAATTCCCCACACCCACATGCTGGCTCACAGCTACCTGTAGCCCGGGTCCCATGGAATCCGACTCCCTCTTCTGGCCTCCACTGGTACCAGAGATGCACAAGATGCACAGGTGTGTAGACAGACAAAAGATCCAAACACATAAAACAACAGTTGGACCAATGTTAGTGTGACTCAGAGCTACCAAGGGGGCCTGATTCGCCTGATTCCGCTAAGCTCTAGCTGCAGGGGCCCCTCGGGAGGCTCCAGTGCAGTCCTCAGCCTGGCTGCAGTGATAGCCCCTGCTGAGCTCCCGGGGAGGATGATGTCAGCACTGCTTCTCTGACATTCTTTGAAGTGTTCCAGGTGATTTTCCTATGCAGCCAGACTGAGAGTAAGCTATCACCTAAGAGACTCCCTGACTCCAGCTTTGCTCCCTTCGGTCGGTGCTCACTGCAAACCAGAGGGTCTTAAAAACAAACTTCAGCTGGCTGTGGTGTCTCAGGTCTGTCATCCCAGCACTCAGGAGGTGGCTGCAGGAGGATCCGGAGTTGAAGACTAGCCTGGGATGCTTGAAACCCTGTCTCAAAACAAGAACAAAACCTACGTGAACCTGACTAAGTCACCACCTTGCTCAGAACCTCCCCAAGGCTGCTCCGGTCAAACATCTCTGTGGCTGGGACAGGTCATGCTCTGACCCCTGCTGGGTCTTCCAACCCCATCCCTCCCTAACAGTGCTTCAGCTCCTGAAAGATCCCGAGTTGTGCTGTACTCACCAGCAGGTGGAAGAGCTATGCTGTGGTCACCTGGCCGTGCTGGAGCCAGGGGAGGAACCGGTTCCTCCCCTGGGTGGCCAGAGCCACTGCATCCCCAGGAAGATGGCTCAGTTCTGGGAAGCAGAGACTTCCAGGTAATGAGTATTGCTCATTCCCACTCCCAACCCCAACCCCAGTCCTGTGTAAAAGTTCCTACTGGTACTGGAATTCTGTTCCCAGGAAACAGTCCCCAGTGTGCTTGGTTTTGAGAAGAGGCTCTGTCCTCCATGGTGCAGTGCCAACATGTGGTCTACTTATCTGCTCAGCCACAGAAGTATTGACCCACCCTGCAGTGGGTGCCTGGCTCATGGACACTGTAACAGCAACCAATTGTTCCCAGTTGGTAAGTGTGGAAAACTGTCAATGACTAGAAAATACAGAGCTGGAATCATAACTCTGTGGAGGAGTGCCCCCCCCCCTCTCTCTCTCTCTCTCACACACACACACACACACACACACACACACACACAGGGAGACAGAGAGAGAGGGGGAAGGGAGGGAAGGGAGGGAGGGAGGGAGAGAGAGAGAGAGAGAAAGAGAGGGGCTGTAATACTGTGACCTCCCCTGGTCAAGACTTCAAGATCGAAGTAAGCATTTCCCAAACAGATATCAAGGAACTGAGAAAGTTCCCGGCAGGTGCTGTAAAGCCCTTTCAAGGGTTTCCAAGAGACTGTTAGAAAGAGAAGGGTGGGGATCAAACATTAGGATGGGGTGACACCTTACTGTGCTTTCCCTTCCAGTAGTGACCTTCTTGGGGCATCAGGCCAACGGGGAGGACCTCAGCGGCAGCAGAGGGTGGGACATCCCTGCTTCTGTCGTGTAGAGAGCAAGCAAGGTCCTTCTGTGTCACTCACAGCATGAGCTAGACATCTAGGGAATGTGATGAGCTCTGTCTTCCCACAGCAGAGTCCATGGTGAGAGGACTCTTGGGGGTCACATAAGCCAAGGGACTTACTAAGCCAAGTATCTGCTATGAGACACGGAGCACACAACCAATACCCAGTTGTGCCGTGAAACTCATTGAACATTGCCCTGGTCAGATTCTCCATGATGAAAACTACTCCATTTATTTTCAGTTTTCTCTCGAGAAGACTCCAGTTAGCTCCCCCACCCCCACCCCAGAGGGATGGGATTTAGAGGACTGGGCACATTTCTCAGCCTGCTTGTCACTTAGCAAGAAGCCACAGAGATACAGGTCACAATGAAGGCTTTACTTGAAATGAACTGGCTGAAGGGAGGACTAGTGGGGGCCGGAGGCTGAGGAATCACAGGGAGCAAGATGCAGGATGGGGATGTAGTTTAGTGGTACAGTGTTTGCCTAGCATCCCTGGGGCCCCAGGTTCAAGTCCTAGTACTGGGGGTGGGGTGGGGGGGAGACCAAGCCAAACAGAGGGTATGTGAGGAAAGTCCCAAAGGCACCAGCTTGGCTTTCTCTAGACTGGCCCAAACTTCAAGGTCACTGTCAGTCCATTGTCTTCCCTGGAGGTGATGGCGCATGCTTGTAACCAAGGAGGCAGGAACATTGATGCAAATCCGAGGACAGCCTGGTTTATGGAGTTAGTTCCAGACCAGCCGGGGCTAAATGTCTAGACCCTATCTCATTGCCCACCACACACACAATTAAAAACAAAAAAACCGGAATTGATGTGGTCAGGTCACATCAATACTTGCACTCCTGGCGGCTCCCCACTGTCCCTTCTCTGATGGGGTCTTCCCTCTCTCCAGCTGTGTGGCTGGGATCCAGGCATCTGCACCATCAGCAGCTGCTCATCTTCTGCCTCTCTTCTCGGCTGGCAAACCCGACTCGCTTCGTCCACAAACACTGCTCATCCGTGTGTGTTTCTCAGGACTCTCAGGCTTCAAGAGTGAAAACTCATACAGACAGCTTCGGTAAGAGGGGGACCTAAGGGCCGGGAAGTGGCTCGGGCGGTGAAGTGCTTGTTTGGCGAGCACAAGGCCCTGAGTCTGATACCGAGGGCTCACATGGAAAAGCCAGGTGTGGCAGGACGAGGCTGTAACCTTAGCACGGGGAAGGCGAGAGAGGAGGATCCCTGGGGCAGCGGGTCTAGCCAGTCTAGTGGAATCATCGAGCCCCTGGTTAGTGAAAAGACCGTTTCATCAGTAAGGACAGCCAGCTAGATGGCTCAGTGGGTAAGGGCGCTTGCTGCCCAGCCTGATGACCTGAGTTCTATTGCCAGAACCAACATGGTGGTTCCTCTCCCACTCCTCTCACTTCCACATGCGAACCATGTGACTTATGCATACATGCCACTCTATTGAACATGTAACAATACATATATAAATGTAATTTAATTAAAAATAATTTTAAGGTAGAGACCAACTGAGAAAGACATCCAGCATCAACCTCCAGCCTCCAAATTCAGACATGTGCACACATACACATATACGAAACACACAAAGGAGTGTGTAAAACAGGTGTGCACACCAGCCTGTAACCTCATCACTTAGGAGTCTGGGCTAGGGAGGGAGAGCAGGGATTTAAAGCCAACCTTGGCTACATCTTGAGATTGAGGCCTGCCTGGACTCTGAAATCTTGTTGAAAAAAACAAAACCAACACCTCCCTCCACAACAGCAGCAGCAAAAATGAATTAATTAAAAAAAGGAAGGGGATGCTTTGACTGATATTAACTAGCATAAGAAAAAAGATGGGGTCAACTTCAGGAATGGCTAGATGCTGTAGACGCTGACCCTCAAATTATCCTGCTAAGCGTTCTCTCCCTCTCTCTCTCTCTCTCTCTCTCTCCCTACACACACACACACACACACACACACACACACACACACACACACACACACTGTGGCTTCTTCTTTTGCTTTGGTTTTGAGTTTGTTTTCTAACACACAGGGTAACTCTGACTGCCTTGGAACTTGCTACCAAGCTGGTCTCAAACTTTCAGAATTCTGCCTGCTGCTGCCTCCTGGGTGCTGGGATTCATTAAAGATGTGCACCGCCACAGTGGGCATGACTTTTTGAGTGATCTTTCTAGGGCAGGATGTACCAAGCTTTTTCTTTTGGGCCACCAACCAGCTCCCTAATCATAACACAGAGACTTAATATTAGTTAGGAATGCTTGGCCTTATCTTAGCTCTTATTTTAATCTGTTTCTTTTTATTTACATTTTGCCTCAGGGCTTTTTACCTTCTTTCTCACCTTCTTGCTGTTTCTATGTCTGCCTGGCTTCTTGCCCTGGGTGTGTCCCTCCTTCTCTTGTTCTTCTCTCTCAACCCTAGATTTCTCCTCCTATTTATTCTTGCTGCCTGCCAGCCCCGCCTATCCTTTCTCTGGCTAGCTATTGGCTGTTCAGCTCTTTATTAAACCAATCAAGTGCCTTAGGCAGGCAAGGTGAACCAGCAACATCTGAACATCTTTACATAATTAAACACACGTCCTTACATCACTAAACAAATGCAACATAAACAAAAGTAATACACCTTTACACAGTTTAAGTAATATTCTGTCACATAAACAGATGTAACACATCTTTGCCTACTTAAAATAATATTCCACAACTCCAGGAAGTCCCCAGCTTATGATTTTGGTCACACTGGGGAATTGGGAGGCATCTTCCCCCAGTTTCAGTTCACAGGAAAGTCCAGTTATCCTGGCTAGAACCATGAGCCCAAAGCTTGGCCTGTGGCCAGTGGCTAGAGTCATTAGCCAGGTGTTGGCCCATCTTTCTGGACCTGAGAAGGGATAACAGGCACTCTACTTTTCAGAGAGCAGGTCTTAGATAAATGGGGGGGGGGGTGTTATCAGAAAAAGTAGTGATTGCTGATGTCAGTTATGAAGACCCACAGAGGTTTCCTAGTGAGAACTTACTCAGGGTCCAAGAATCTGAGCTTGCGTTACCCAGCAGGGCTGCATAAGGGGATGATTTTGACCACAGGTGTGGTTACCAGGTGTTTGGAAGGGTCTGCTCTTGGTTATGTGGTGTGCTTTGATCTAGCAAGGGGGAGGTCTTTTGCCCCACCCCTTGGCATTGTTATAAAAAGCCCTTTTGAAGAGGCAGAAGGGGCCATTGGGTTTTGATCCAGATCCTCCCGAAGCTATCCCGTGTTTCTGTGTTTTTCCTCTTTGCTATCTTTCTATCTAAAAGTTTCTTATTCCTCTCGCCTCCTCATAGGAACCCTTTAAAAGGTGGGAGCTGGCCTCCCACAGTCAATGACAACCACCTTCCACCCTGTACTCCATGCCCATTCCTGTTCCTCTAGGCATGGAGGAGACAGATTTTGGAGTCAGAGGGACATAGGTTTAGTTATTGGATTTCTAGGGCCTGGGTGACCATGGGAAAAGCTGAAGGCTCCCTGGTCTCTGCTCTTTCATCATACCATCTTGGAGGACTTTGAAGATAACCAAAGCATTTGGCACACAGTAGATACTGTTCATAACCTTTCTTTAGGCTCAGTTAAACTTAGTTGTAACAGCAGAACCCAACATACTTTAGAAGTGTTCCTGACCACTGAAATGGGCCGATCGTCAGGCAGGTTTTGAGGATGAAGGAGACACTCAGTTCTTTGGCCTTCTTGACTTTAAAATAATGGTCCCTTGTATGTACATAACTCTCTCCTCCTTCTCCTCCTCTCCCAAATCGTCTTTTTTTTTTCCTTTGAGATAGGACCTCAGGTAGCACATGATTTGAACTCTCTTCGTAGCTGAGGATGACCTTGAACTTCTGATCTTCTTGTCTCCACTTCCAAAGCGATGGCATTATACGTGTTCATCACCGTGCCTGCCTTGATCCTTATTTCTCAAGCTCTCCAGAGTCTGTCTCTATTTGTTACTTGGTCTCACTGTGTCATTGTAGAGGAGGGACTCTACTGGGCTCCATAAGTAGAACTGACCAGGGAGCCATGATGCAAAGTTAGTAAAAATAAAAATAAATAAAAATAATGGGCAGCAGGGGGCACTGTAGAGAAGCCCTAGTAGATCAAGGACAAACTGGCCTGGTTCTGAACCTTGTCCCCAGGGCAGGCTAGCATCTCACCAGGTGTCCCAAGCCCTTCTGGACCAGGTGCCTGGCTAGTGACTGGGCTCAGGCTGAAGTGGCCTCACAGGCCATCTTGCCACAAATGAAGAGCCCCAGTGAAGCAGTCTCCCCTGCATTGGAGCCAGTAGGCAGCACAAGTTCAGGGGGAGTCCAGCTGGATTCTCGGCTCTGCCTGGGTCCCAGGAAGCAAGGTGTTGATGTCAGATGCAGCCTGTGGCTCATGGGCATGGAGGGGCATGGAGGGGCATAGAGGGGCATGGAGGGGCGTGGAGGGGCATTGAGGGGCACACTGTAGATGTGTTCAGGGATAGTATCTCAACTTAATCCATATCTTTCTCATTCTCCTCCTAAGAAAAAAGTAATGTATCTCCAGAGATGTCATTAGCAAAAACTGAGTAAAAAACACGATCATGGGATGGTGTAAAATGGACTTCTGTGTCATATATGTCATGGTGCTGGAGAAGGCTGGAGTCTCAGTCACACTCCTGCTCAGAGGCCCCAGTGATCTTAGACTGCTCCCGTCGCCAATGGTTATATTTGGACCTGGAGTCCCCCTTCCTTATTCTGACCACAGGACGATCTCTTCTAGAGAAGCTCAGTTCCTATTGCATAGCCCCACCACAGGGCAGAGAAGAGCCAGGCCCTGTGAGAAGGCCAATCCTGAAGAGAAGAGCCTCTGAAAGAGGGGTGCCAGGAGTGTGATCTGAAGCCGGGATCTGCTGTCTTGAAAAGCCTGGACAGACACCACGCACTGGGCACTGCTGTGTGACAGAGGTGTAGACCTTCTTTGTTCACCCTCCCCTCCCTGGGGAGGAGACAGGCAGTGGGATGGGAGGTTCTCTCTGCATCAGAACTTCCTTCCGTGGGTCCTATGTAAGGTGTTCAGCCGGGTCTTTGTGTTTGCCATGGTACGGAGGTAAAGTGACCCCACAGGTTCCTGGGGTTGACCACTTGGGCCCAGATGCTGGAGCTGTTCTGGAAGGAGGTAGGGCCTAGCTGGAGGAAGTGGACAGCCCAGTTCTACCACCTGTCCACACTCGGCTTTCAGATGCAATGTGACCAACGGCCCTCTATTCCTGCCACCAAGCCTTCCTGCTGTGGCAGACTGTACAGCCTTTAGACTGTAAGCCAGGATAGACTCCCTATAAAGCTGGCTCAGTGGCCTATGCCTATAACCCTAGACTTGGAGGTGGAGGCAGAGGACCAGGAGTTCAAGGTCATCCTCCTAAGCATAGGGAGTTCAAGGCTAGTCTGTGCTACATGAAGATCTTGTCAAAGAAGAGAGAGAGGGGGTGGGGGAGGAAGGAGGAGGAGGAGAGGGAGAAGGGAAGGAAGAGAAAATGAATAATTCTTAAGTTGCTTCTTGTCAAGTATTTGGTCACAGGTATGACAAAAAGCAACCAATACGGTGTCCCCTTGTCAGAGTCCCAAATGAGGACAGGAATCTGGGTTTGGGAACAGCAGGGAGCCTGACCCGTGGAGCTGTGTTATGTGGGTGTCCTGTGGCTACAGCCGGCACAGAACAGATGGCGGAGAGGAAGGCTGCATTTTCAGGAATTTTACAAACTGCTCCACTGCTTTGGGAGCCTGAAATCCACTCTGGTGGAGTGTTTACACCATGGAGGAGGGCTCAAAGAGAGCTCG